>NC_133332.1:296778060-297078060 GCF_042186555.1 Aquarana catesbeiana | reverse complement strand
AATAACTTTTAATTTCTTTTTTCATTAGGTACATGTCCCTCAGGTCAGTGACCGGACCTCCATGCCATTTCTTTGTCAATCTCTTGACTTTTACTTTAGAAAATGGCCATTACTGGAATTGAACGTTCAGCTCCCACTGATTTCAATGGTGTTTGGATTCCAAATTCAACATTTGCCAAACCATACCCGGGTATGTTCAGCTCATCCCTACTTTAGAACACTCGTTTTTATATAAAAAAAATAATAATAATTGGTATTATTGTCTTTTGTGAATCTTCCAATAAAATGGGGAAATTTAAGTTGTTTTTATGCACATAGATGCTTTATCTGAGCCTACCAAAAAAGGATAACTTTATTACCATAATCAGCCTACTTAGCAGAATTCAATTGTTGAGACAATGAATACTCATTGGAATGTGTAATGTATCTGATGGTAGAGTGCAGGGGTCAGGAGTATGTAATATCCTACATAGTGTGTATAGGGGTATAGTGCAGAGATCAAGAGTATGTAATTTATATCCCAGGGTATAGAGTGCAGGGGTCAGTAGTAAGCAACATACTGCCCAATGTCTGTTTATTGTGGCATACATTGCACACACCTGACCACTGCACTTTTTGTGCTGCGCTGTACTTTGCATACTCCTGGTTTCTGTACACATGAGAAGTCAAGAGTACTTAAAACAAACTAGAAGCATTCATGTTTATGCAAAGAACAGCCATGTGTACACAGTACAGAGTTCAAGAGCACCAATTCATTCAACCCAGAAGCATAAATTAATCTTTCCCTTGCAAAAAAATCCCTCTCATCACAGATTTCCCAAGCAAACAACCCCCTTTCCCCAGCAAACATAAACCCCCTCCACAAGCAGAAATTTAGCAAAAGTCTCCCACTCTCAATAATCTCTCTCTCCCCAAAAAGGCTACCCTGTCCCTCCAAACAAAATTTAGCAAAAATCCCCAAAGCAAAACTCTGCTTTACCCCAACTTTCCAACTTGCAAAAGCATAAATCCCCCCCCCCCCCCAGCAAAAATGTCTTCCCCTCCCAAGCAAATATCTCTCTCTAGCAAAAATCCAAATGCCTTCAGCAAAAAAATAAAAACAAAAAACACTACCCCCCCCATCCCCTTCCTGGCAAAAATTGCTCCAGGGGAAAAGTCTCTCCAAGGACAAAAATCTCCCTGACTTTACCAGTGATTATTTGGGGAGCCATGTCATCTGCCATTATTGGTCCACTGTGTTTTATCAAGTCCAGAGTTAGCGCTTCCCTCTGCTGACCAGCTTTATGGAGATGTTGATTTTATTTTCCAGTAGGACATGGCACCTGCCCACACTGCCAAAAGTACCAATACCTGGTTTAATCATCATGGTATCACTGTGCTTGATTGGCCAGAAAACTTGCCTGACCTAAACCCCATAGAGAATCTGTGGGGTATTGTCAAGAGGAAGATGAGACACCAGGGCCAAACAATGCAGATGAGCTGAAGACTGCTATCAAAGCAACCTGGGCTTTCATAACAACCCAGCAGTGCCACAGGCTGATCGCCTCCAGGCCACGCCGCATTGATGCAGTAATTCATGCAAAAAGAGCCCCGACCAAATATTGAGTGCATGCTGTACTGTACATGGACATACTTTTCAGTAAGCCAACATTTCTGTATTAAAAATTCTTTTTTTTCATTGGTCTTATGTAATAATCTAATTTTCTGAGATACTGAATTTTGGGTTTTCACCAGCTGTAAGCCATAATCATCAAAATTGAAACAAAGAAATGCTTGAAATCTACCACTCTGTGTGTAACGCATCTATATAAAATATATGAGTTTCACTTTTTGAATTGAATTACTGAAATAAATTAACTTTTTTATGATATTCTAATTTTATGAGATGCACCTGTATTACAGTTGTCATAAGGGTAGATTTAGGCATACATCTAAATTTTCTTTTCCTCTAAAGCCTGATCTGGCTTCAGAGGTTAGTGACAGGTGGTGAGGAAGGAAGTGACACCTCATCACTGTTTTAACCCAATTTTTGCTGACAATTTCATGCGGTTGCGGGGTATTTGTGGGGCTTCTCTATTTGCTTGAGTGTGTCGCGTTAGGTGGGCTTGTTGGCCACTGATCGCTACATACTGGGTAAACTTTGCAGTGGGCGTGAAGCCCATTATATTAGCTACATAAGGGTCCTGGCAATTGGTCAGGAATGGAATTTTTGGTGGAGCTGGCTCACCACTGGAATCTTAGAGAGATATTAATTAGTTAGCATTTGATCCAACTTGCTGACAACCACATGAAACTAAAATATCAGTTGGCCTTTAATACCTTTCATACACAGTATAACTATCCTGCAAGTGTCAAAGTATCTTTGAAAGCAATAACCGCATCTTAATAAGGGCAGACTTAATAAAGCAGCAGAAAGGGCCTTTGCCAGAGGCCCACGAGAAAGTGAGCTAGGGGATATGTCGCTAAGGAAGCAGTGTTCTAAAATAACTCATATCTCAGCCCCTGAAGGCCTAGGAACACAAGTAAAGCTTTATCTTAAAGAGGAGAATCTCCTCTTTCATGTTGATAATTCTAGGTTAACCTAGCCCAGAAAAACATTGCGTTTTAACCCTTCTGAGAGCAATAATCCTAGACAAAGTTACTTTCTGAGCCCTTAGTGAGTGATGATTATTCCTCCCCACAATTTGAAATTCTCAGTTGAATTTAAATTATAATTTGTGCAACACATAAAACATTGATTTTGTGCCCAAAGGAAATTGTGTAATTACATGGTCACAATGCTGATTATGTTTTTTTTGGGGAGAAAGAGCCAAGCGCTCTTGAATATGGGGTTGTGAGCATGATACGGATACCAAACTGACTGCATTTCACCCTGTTACCTGCTCCATTCTCTGCATTCCTTTGTTTGTCCTGTCAATCTGCATCTCTGTCTGGTCTGCTTATGGACCTGTACTTGGCTGTATTCTGGGTGTCCACCATCTACTCAGCCGTGACTTATCGCATCAACCCCTCTAAAGTCTAGTAATGGGACATTTTTTACCTTAACGCAGGGAATGCATTAGGGTAAAAAAAAAAATATTTGACTTTAGAACCACTTTAACTGAATATGCTTCTGCCTTGCAATCCTGTACTTTTTTTTTAGTCTGCCTACTTTTTTTTCCACCAGTAAAGCTAATCTTAGTTCTAAGACCTGTGAATTGTTGGCAAATCCATTCATCAGTGTTCCAACATTATGCAAGTCATTTTACCCCTCAATAAAATTAGTAGCTTTCTGACAAGGGATTTTTTGGGTTCAATCGAATTTGAGGCAAATCCAAGTTGTTCGTAACTTGGAAAAATGGCAAACTAATCCGGCTATTCACGGCTTTAGAAACCAGTTACCAACAGTGGCGGCTGCTCATACAAGATGCGAAACTAACCTTCCTTGTTAGTACAGCGGCTCCAACCAGAGCTGTTAGTGTGTACCCAGCTTAGAGGGAGCTTTTCAGGTTAAAATAAATGACAGCAAATATGCATGCAAAAATCATCAGTACAATCAATGGTGG
Source organism: Aquarana catesbeiana (assembly GCF_042186555.1). Taxonomy (NCBI): domain Eukaryota; kingdom Metazoa; phylum Chordata; class Amphibia; order Anura; family Ranidae; genus Aquarana; species Aquarana catesbeiana. Next base: position 297,074,515 of record NC_133332.1, on the reverse strand, counting down.
CTCGTAATGCAGGGCGCAGGGGCTCTGCCCCCCTAATCCATGTGCCCGGCCCTTAATCTACATGCAGGGCGCATTTTTTTTGTGATGTTTTATTGTTTTCTTTTTAAATCACATTTTCAGATTTCTTTTTTACTTTCTGTTAGGGTTAAAAAACACAAATAATGTAGCGTTTGGGTTCAGTGTGTTAGTGATAGGGTTTTCTGGGGTGATGGGGTGTTTTAGAGTTGATGCTTAATGTTTAAGGTTTTATTTTTTGAGAGAGGTATATTTTATTCTATTATAATTTTGTTAGGGTCCTTTTTTTTTTCGGGGTCAGAAGCATAAACTTGCTTTTAACACAGGCAAAGCTGCCCTTTGTTTGCAGCACATCACTGCATACTTGTGGGATACAGTTTATTGCACCAAATCATCACATTGTTATGGGCACCAAGCCACCATTTCCTTAATTTCCCTATTGCCTTAGTTGTTAATAAAGTTAGGCAATGCCCTGTATTAATAACGTCTGGAGTGCAGTGGTTCCTAATGGGAAGCTAGTAGGAGACCAGCAGGTTCTGCCTTCACAGGACAAAGCAGGGGCCAGGCACCTTTTAAAGAAAAAGGCATGTCTGCCTTTTTTATCTGGCAGTAGGCATGCTATAAAGCCAGAGTATGCAGAGGAGGTGGTGGAGTGGCTCAGCAAGCTTTCCTCCTCCCAGATGCAAAGCAGCATATTTTCCCCAGCAGCTCTAAGTGCGCCATAATCTCCTCCTTCTGGACAGCTAATTCCACCTTTGCCCCACAAACTGACATTGAGGAGTCGGCTTAATTATTGTAGCAGTTAGTAACTTGCTGTAGGAGGATGTGCTAGAATTCATGTTATCGGATGTTGGGGAATTAACCACTGGGAGCAAAGTGCAATGTGACAACGGGCAGGAAGCAGCAATTGTCACTGATGTTTCAGCAGCTGCAGCTTACTGCCAAGTGAATACGAGCAATGAGGAGGGTGGGAATGATGATAATGAAGTGGCAGACCCTATCTGTGTGCCGTGCCAGAGATTGTAGAGGAGGAAAGTGAGGGAGCAGCAAAGGAAGATTTAATCTAGGGGCAGATTGCAGAGGATTAGAGAGAGCAGCTATCTTTTTCCACTAGATGGCACTGTCCTATGGATGCAGGCAACTGCTATCCTCAAGGCTGCTTTACATAGCTCAACAGTATGGGTCTTTTTTCATACATCTGCTTCCGAAAGCACCCTTATGGTTTGCATCCTCTGCCTGCTGTGTATCAGTTGTGGTAAATCCACCAGTCATGTAAGCACCACATGCATGAGGAGACACTTGATTCTGCACCACCTCAATGACACTGGTCAGCAGCAGAAGAGTTGAACGCCTCCTCCTTCTCTACTTTCCACCTCTCCCTCCACTCCACAAGATTCTCCATTTGCATTTCTTGCAACATCTGTGGCCTCTAAAGAAAGGGAGGAAATCTGTCAAGGGGTTTGAAGAGCTTCCTTATACGCACATCAAGCAGGGTCGGAATGGGGCCATGTTGAGTAGGGCCAAGAGTAAGCTTGAACAAAGACGTAAGTCTGCTAACCTCATCTTATTGTCACCAGCAGCATACTTGACCAGGCAGGCATCTCTTCTGTAGCTGCTGAACAAAATAAAAAGTTCCCCAATTCCTGAGTCTGAATGCCAGCTTGGCAAAATTGCAGTTTTTACAGCTGCTTTTTTTCTTTCTGGTGATTGTCAACATTTTTTGCCCTTGAAGGCCATCCCTGCCCTCCAGCAGAATGGGGAACACCACTGAAGCTGGTGGTGCTGTACAATGTACTGGATCTTGGTGATGTTGACAGCGCCCCACCTCTACGTCTACCTTCTCAATGTTCTTATCAGGTGAATCCACAGAACCACCAGTCCCCCCAAGCGACCCAGTACCTGTGCAATGGCCCAGGCAAATTGTGTGACAACCACAACCCTTCACCTGGCTGAAATGCCTGACAACTGCATGACATGTGATACACCCATGCACTTGGATGTAGACCATTCTGCTGTAGCAGAAGGCCATGAAGGAGCATATGTGTGATTATGGGATGGGAATGGGGACAGGATCCAGGGAGCTGGGGCTTTTTCAAAACCTCAGTGGCATTTAATTCAGGATGCATAAATCATCTTTTGACCATTCAAAGAGGTGACCACCAGAATGGTGAGCTGAGACAAGGCAGAGATTAGTGACACAATCCCCCTAGTGTTTCTGCTAGAGCACTCTCTGAGTGAGTTGTGTTCTAAACCATGCTCTGTAGGCACACCACCAGAACAAAAGGAAGGGCTTCCTGTTGTCTCATGGTCCTTTGCCCACTGCCTCCATCACTGGAAGGCAGAGGAGGATGGTGAGGAAAAGGGTTGGGCTGCCAGCAGTGATGAGGAGAAAAAAATAGGGCAGGCTTCCAGGGGTGCGTTTCACCCCACCCAAATTCTGGGAGTTGTATGTGGATGGCATGAGATCATTGACACTCTTGTCCTCCTTGAAACTCAGACTCGGAATCCTGTGCTGCAGGCAATTTGTGGTGAATGGGTTCATTCATTCTGAAATGCTTGCCCAAGCACCCCAAGATTTTGGGGAAAAAGTAAAAATAGCATTTCCTATGATGTCATCCCACGGGGACCAAAAATGTGCCATTTAGAATCTCTTCTTCACATTACCAGATAGTGGCAAGATTCCCTGTCATGTCCAATATGCCAAGTTTTTTTTTTTTTTTCAACCACAGCAGACAGACCTAATTGATGACAACAATCACAGGCAGCGCCTAAACTATACGACTGCAGACTACTTGTGGTCCACTCTTAGAAGTGAGGGATCCCATGGGCTATTGGCTGCCCAGGACACACTGAAGCTTGTGGCTTGCACTGAGGCCAGTGTGCTACCTGAGTGGACATTCAGTGCAGCAGGCAGTTTTATGACAGAGAGACAAATCTACCTGTCCACTGACAGTTGACAAGGCTCACTTTCATAAAAAGAAACCAGTACTGGATCAGCAAAAATTGCAAAACTCCTGTAGCTAATGCTACCAAGTAAATTTTTGCCTTGTATTCTAACTGTCCCAAGAATGTTACTTTTGCACCATTATCAGCGCCTGTCACTGTTGCTGGCCTGCTACCATTACCAGCTCCTGATATCTCTCCTGGCCTGCCACTGCCAGCATTACTAGCTGCTGCCACTCCTGCTGGGCTGCCAACAATAGCTCCTGCCACCACCTCTACCAGCTCCTGACGCTTTGCCTGCATTGTTGCTACCACCATTACCAGCTCCTTCCACATCTCTTGGCCAGTGACTAGTACCTGCTTTCACTACCTCTGATGGCCTGCTATCTCTCCTGGCCTTCTGCTGTCACCATTATCCGCTACTGCCACCTCCCACTACCTCCCCTGGCCTGCTACCATTACCAACTGCTGCTACCACTGATAGCCTGCCAACATTACCAAAACATGCTACCTTTCCTGGTCTACCACTGCTACCGGCTCCTGCCACCTCTTCTGGCCTGCCACTATATATCTGCCAGCATCTGCCATTTCTCCTGGTCTCCCAGCATTACCAGTTCCTGCAATCTCTCCATGCCTTCTGCTACCATGTTTATAAGCCCCTGACACTTCTGCTGGCATGCCACCATCCTCTCTCCCCTTGAAATTGTGGCCTACTAATGCCACTTAAATACAATGCATCGACTGTACAATATTTCTGGCTTACATAAATTTCTGGCTTACATAAATTGTATTGGCGGTGCAATGTTTCTAACTATTTTTTATGAAATAATACACACATTTTTATTTTGTGATAAAACTTGCCTCACTTCTCCTTCTATTATTGGGTTCTACTAAAGTTGTATACATACAATGCATCAACTGTACAATACTTATGACTATTTTCTGTAAATTTATATACTATTTTTGTATTTTTTGATCACATTTTCCTAGCTTCTTCCTCTGAATTTAGAGCCTATTAAATGTGCTTTCATGTGTACAATATTTCTGGCTATGGTTTGTCAAATAAACAATAATTTCTATTTTGTGATAAAATTTGCCTCTTTCCCTTCTCTGAAATGTTGGCCTACAAAAGCTGTTTACATGCAATGCATCAACTGTACAATATTTCTGGCTATTTTTTTCTCAAATTATAGACTTTTTTTATTTATTCCTTTAGAACACCTGCCTTGTCTCTAACTCTGAAATTGCAGCCTACTAAAGACGCTTACATTTAGTGCATCTACTGTAGACTATTTTTGGCTATGTTCTATGGAATTGATGATATTCATAGATTTTACTTTCAATAAAATCTGCCTCACATTTGTGGCTTACTAACTCTGAAATTGCAGCCTACTAATGATGCTTACATGCAGTGCATAGACCATATAACATTTGTGGCTACCTGCTATGAAATAATAGTCTAGTTTTTATTTTGTGATAAAACTTACCTCGACTGGTCCTTTGCATATGCAGCCAAAAAAAGTTGACCACATACAGTGCATCAGCTGTACAATTGTTCTGGCTATAGTTTGAAAAATAGACTCTAGACTCTATAGATTCTAGTTTTTGTTTTGTGAGAAAACCTGCCCCGTCTCTCACTCTGAATGTTTTCTGTGAAATAATGCACTCTAATTTAAATTTCTTAATCAAACCTTCCTCATCTCTTTATCTGAAATTGTGGCTTACCAAAGCTGCTTACATGCAGTACATGAAGTGTATTAAATTTCTCTCTTTTTTTCTGTGAAATTATGGACTGTCATTTTTTTTTGATCAAAGCTGCCCTCTCACATTACAGTCTAATAAAGCATACTATACATAGATTGTACAATATTTCAGTTTTTTTCTGTAAAATAATAATCTTTAGTTTTTGTTCTTGATAAAAACTGCCTTGTCTCTCCCTCTTACATTGCAGCCTAATCAATCTTATAACACAGTCTTCAGCTGCTGTCCTATATATGTTGCAATTGTCTTAGTCTGAGTGTTATAATACACTCAAATTTTTGTTTTAGGCTAAAAATCGCCTTGTCTCTGGAACATGGATTTGTGGTTTTGAAATGTTTTTGTGCACTCTGTTTCTGACACTTTATTAAACTTTTAAGACAATGGGGTACTCAAAAAAGAAACTCACAAACTATACTATGAAACTGTTTTGCCACAAATTAATACAAAGTTAAGGGCCTTGATTTTATTCTTTTTTCATTGCACACTTCCCTGAAGCTTTAGCTCTGTTGTGACTGCTACTTCTGGCCAAAATGACTTATTACCAAAGGATAAAAAACATGTGTTGCAGTCAAAACTGCCTAAAAAAATATATTTTTCTTTCAAGTAGAAATGGATCAGACTGGGGTAATTCTGCTGTTGAATTTAAACCAAACAGTATTATAAAATTAAAGAGATGTATTACTTATGCAACATACAGTATGTCATGCCAGAATATGTTACATATTGTTGGGTAGCACCATTTACCTCTACTCCATTGAGCAATATTTTTACATTTCTTTTTGCTCACCTTGTCCTCTGTTTGACAATCCCTTGCCTATTGGCTTTGAAAACAGCCAGAATTGATTTTCAAGATTACACCCCCCCCCCGCCTCCTTATAGACTTCAATAAGGTTCTGATTTAAAGTCATTGTAAAGTCTCAGTTTTTTTTTTTAGTTAAAAATAACAAACATGTTATACTTACTGGCTCTGTTGAAGTGGTTTTGCACAGAGCAGCCCAGATCCTCCTCTTCTGGCCTCTCCCTCCTGTTGAGTTCCCCCACAGCAAGCAGCTTGCTATGGGGGCACTCGGGCCGAGCCGCAGCTCCCTTTGTCCATTTAGACATGGAACCGCTGCCCGCCCCCTTTCTCTGCTCATTGGCTGACTGACTTTGATTGACAGCAGCGAGAGTCAATGGCGCCGCGCTGCTGTCTCAGCCAATGAGGATGGGAGTCCCAGGCAGCCAAGAGACTCCTACAACATCGCTGGATCTAGAGGGACCTCAGGTAAGTATTAGAGGGGCTGATGCACACAGAAGGCTTTTTATCTTAATGCATAAAATGCATTAAGATAAAAAAACCTTCTGCCTTTACAATTACTTTAACCAGTTCCATACCGGGCCATAGTAATATGACATCAGCAGGAACCCCCTCTCCCGCCAGGTGGGCGTCATATGACGTCTTCCGCTTCTCGCCGCTGCTGTGGGCCCCCAGGGGCCCACGGCGATCGGGGGGGAGGCGTGTCCCTCAGACACAGCCCATCCCCGATCAGGGTAAAGAGCCAATTAAATTGGCTCTTTACCATGTGACCGGCTGTGTCCAATCACAGCCGGTCACTTTGAAGAGGTTCGGTGTGCACGCAGCTCGTGCGCGCCCCCGTGACCGGCTGTGTCCAATCACAGCTGGTCACAAGTGTAAACAAACCCGAGTGTAATGGCCGTTGCTGGGTTCTCCTCCTCACACACCGATCCAGTGTGAGAAGGAGAAATCGGAACAGTGATTTACAGTCTTACAGCGTTACTAATTATTACTACTGTGCCCAGATTGCCCCCCCTCAAATAAAGAGTACTTGTCACCCCCATCAGGAGTACCCATCACCCCCATCAGGAGTACCTGAGTACCTGTCACCCCCATCAGGAGTACCTCTCACTCCCATCAGGAATACCTGAGTACCTGTCACCCCCATCAGGAGTACCTGAGTACCTGTCACCCCCTTCAGGAGTACCTGTCACCTCCATCAGGAGTACCTGAGTATCCGTCACCCCCATCAGGAGTACCTGTCACCTCCATCAGGAGTACCTGAGTACCTGTCACCCCGATCAGGAGTACCTTTCACCCCGATCAGGAGTACCTGTCACCTTGTCTGAGTACCTGTCACCTTGTCTGAGTATCTATCACCCTGTCTGAGTATCTGTCACCCCGTCTGAGTACCTGTCCTGTGAGCCCAGCAGTGCCTGACATGTAGCCAATTTCTAGCCAACATACAGCCTATTAGTCCTTGTTGTGCATCCCTGTCATACAGCCACCATGTCCAGAAGAGACATGGTTATGGATGCACTCTGACCACCAACCACATGCCTCCTGCAGTCCGTGCTGTACGTCCTGAGTTCTCCTGCTGTGGTCTCTGGTTGCCACGTCCCCTCAGCCCCCGTACTGGCATTGTCTAATGCTGCTATTTGTGACGCCCAGTGTTTTGGTGACCCGCTCCAGCCCAGTGGTAAGTATGAGGTCGTTGTTTTATTGACCTCCCTTGCCAACTCACCCTTACCCCGATTTATTCAGTCACTTATATATTTTTATTATTTTCAATATTTTTATTATAGACACATGAATCATGCATCGGCCCCTGATGAGCGAGAAAAGACTCGCGAAACGCGTAGGGTACCATCGATGCTACGTGTATGCCCATATTGTTGGGTACCTGAAGCTGGTCATATATTGCTTCATTTCATGCATGTGTATTATGCATTTTACCAATTTATATCATGTATGTGCACTTATGTATAGTGTTTTTTATGGATGTATATATCAAGTGCTATGAATTGTAGTTCTTTTTTACATATGCTTGGAACTAGGCCACTATGACGGGTAACGCACACTCATTGCTGTTCCCATATGTTCTACATAGCATTCTGTGATCAATAAAACTTTTTATTGCACCCATTGTGGAAGTGTCCCAATCTCTCCCACCTCATTTAAAGTCCCAGGGCTGCCTTCCTTTTTCATGTCCAGAAGAGTATACACCCCAGAAGAGGCATACCAAATGCTAAGCCTGGCCGATGAGAGCAGCGAGGAGCTCTCACCGCCCCAGTACAGTTTTGATTCCAGTTCTGATTCTGGTTCGTAATACGAGCCCCCCGAAGGCAGTACATCCGAATCAGAGGAGGAAGTATTCCGTCCAAAAAGAAGACGGTCTGAACTCCAGGCAGCTACCAGCAGCTTGAAGTGGTCGGTCACAGTATTCCAATCACCTGGCGATTTAAGTGTCATCTGTGATCACTCTAGTGGTGAATGCATGTTAGACCTATCTGTTAATTCAGGGGTCCAGAGACTGAGGTGAGCGGTTTGGCTAAACGGTGGAGGAAGCACAAACGACGCGCTTTTTGAATGCCTATGAGCACCCTATCACTGCCGAGGAGAACTTATCTGTCAACTCTTATTATCTATGTTTCTTTTTATCAAAGGGGGCTTTTAAATATTTATAAACTAATGTGTTTATTATATCATTAGCGCTGCACTGCTATTTTTTATCATTTCTGTTCAAAGGATTATTATAAATTGACTATTAGTGTACAGCTACTTTTATTCATTCATATGTACTGTATTTTGCGCTGACTGAACCCTCATATTTTACAGCTACCAGCAATGCCAGACACCCCAATTTCCAATCAGCAAATGCCAACGGCGCTAAACCCCAGGAAGTGAGGCCCAGTACAAGCGCTGCTAGAGCCCCGGAGGAGAGGCCCAGTACAAGCGCTGCTAGACCTCAAGGGGAAAGGCCCAGTACACGCCAAAGAAGTAGGACCCAAACCCATCTTCTGGATGTCTTGGCCAACCCATTGTGGCTGCCTTCTAGCACAGGGTCAGCCACAATCCCCTCTTTCACAATACAGCCAAGTGTGCAGGCCAACACCAAAGGTTTCTCTGAAATCGATTTTTTAAATGTATTTTTCCCTGATGAGTTACTTCAGAGCATCATGGACCAAACAAATCTTTTTGCCCGTCAATATATAGAGAACAGCCCCAACTCATGCTATGCCCTCCCTTTTGAATGGAGACCCCTAACAGTGGAGGAGCTTAGATTGTTTTTAGGTCTTACGCTCAACATGGGGCTTACAAAAAAAATGAACTGCGTGCATATTGGTCTACCAACCCCATCAACCATATGCCAATTTTTTCAGCTGTGATGTCCAGGTCCCGCTATGACATGATCATGCGGTTCCTGCATTTCAGTGATAACTCGCAGTGCCCCCCCCCCGAAATCATCCGGACTTTGATAAATTGTATAAAATTCGCCCCCTAATTGATTTTTTTTAATAAGAGGTTTGCCGAACTTTACATCCCTGAACAGAACCATCTCTTTGGATGAATCCCTGGTCCATTTCACAGACCGGCTGGGAATCAAGCAGTATATCCTCAGTAAGAGGCGAGGTACAGATTGAAGCTCAACAAGCTCTGTGAAAGCTCCTCCAGATATGTGAATGCCTTTCGTGTGTACGAAGGCAAAGACTCCCAGTTCCAGCCCCCTGAGTGTCCAACGTATATGGGAATAAGCAGGAAAATTGTATGGGAGTTGGCATTCCCAATCCTCCAAAAGGGGTATCACATTTACATGGACAATTACTACACCAGTTTGCCTCTTTTTCACCACCTATACCTGAAGAAAACTTTGTCCTGTGGTACTGCAAGAAAAAACAGGAAAGGCTTCCCACAGCGTCTAGTCACCACAAGGCTTCAAAAGGGGGAATTGGCAAACCTGAGGAACGGGGAAGTGTTGGCCGTGAAGTGGAGGGATAAGAAAGAGGTTCACATCATGTCCACCATCCACGATGGCACCTCGTTGGAACTTTGAAGAAGACACGATACCGTTCAAAAGCCTTGCTGTTTCAACGAATACAATAAGTTCATGGGGGGGAGGGGGGGGGGATTTAAACGATCAAATGCTGCAGCCCTATCTTAAAACACAAAAGTCCCTCTTCTGGTAAAAAAAAGTCGCAATATACTTCTTCCATTTGGTAATTTATAATGCGTATGTCACTTATCAAAAATCAATGGAAATACTCAACCCCTCTATCAAAAATATTGTTACTGCCCTGATCTATCAGCAAGCATCCCCCCATAAAGCATTTGCTCCGATTGTGTCAGCAGACTGCATGAGCACCATTTTCCTGAAAATATTCCACCATCAGCAACCGGAAGACCCCAAAAAAATGTCCGGTGTGCAGCAAAAGAGGAGTTAGAAAAGACACCAGTTTCCATTGTCCCCAATGTCTTTCCCAACCAGGGCCTATGCATCGGAGAATGCTTCAGACCCTATCACACTCTCGTAAACTATTAGCCCAATTTTCTAATAGACTGCCATTTCCCCGGTTTCAATTTCTGTGCTGATTATTTCCCTGCTGCCTCAACCAACAAACCTAGTGCCTCAACTCAACTGACCCTGGCCTGTTTATTGACTATGCCTCTGCCTGCCATCTGCATTGTTTATCTGCCATGTTTCTGCCTTTCACGTGAATTGACCCTGGACTATCGACTATGCCTCTGCCTACGTCTATTTCTGCCTTTTACCTGCACTGACCTCGGCCTGTTGACCATGTTTTTGCCTGCCCCTTGGACTGATCTTTCACCCTGCTACACAGGGGTCTCACATACGTGAGGCACTCCAGAATAGTGTTCTGAGTTGAGAAAAACAGTTTTGGGTTTTCTCTGTTTTGTAATTCCCAGAACAGCGTCTGGTTGTCTGGAGGCTTCATAGCGATTTGGGTGGGAGAAGCCTCTACCCTTGCCCCCATTCTTTCCTGACGAGGCCCTAAACTTGATGGTCCTGCCTGCTGCCTGGACCAATACTTTGGCTGTGCTGACAATAACTCTACCTGCACTGACCAGGACTTTTCATGGACCATGTGCCTGTTGCCTGGACCAATACTTTGGCTGCGCTAACCAGATCTCTGCCTGCTGCCTGTACTATGGACAATATTTCTGCCTGCTGCATGGACGATCCTTTCGCTGCTGCTGACCACATCCCTGCCTGCTACCTGGACCAATGCTCTCCTCTGTAGACCACTGCACTATTAAAACCGCAGGTAATCTTTTATTTACTCTTTGCTCAGAAGAATGTTTTTTGGTTTGTAATTGGTATGTGCAGTACATACTATGGGTTAGAAATATGAAGGGCCTTCAACAATGTGATAGGTTGGCAGGAATTTGTGTGTGTAATTTATGCTCCTAGAACGCCTGAAGGTGCTACTTGGATGTTGGACCTCTGTATGTGGCCGGGCTATGTAAAAGTCTCACACATGTGGTATTGCCATACTCAGGAGTGGCAGAATGTATTTTGGTGTGTCATTTTTGCATTGTATATGCTACGTGTTAGAATATCTTATAAATGGACAACTTTGTGTAAAAAAAATTTGATTTCATTTTTTTTTTCCACATTTTCCAAAAACTTCTGGGAAAAAAATGAACCGTTCAAAAGACTCATTATGCCTCATAGATTATATGTTGGGATGTTAGCTTTCCAAAATGGGGTCATTTTGCGGGCGTTTCCATTGTCCTGGTGCTCCAGGGTCTTCAAAAGTGTAATAGGTGGTTGAGAAATGAGATGTGTAATTTATGATTGTAGAACACCTGAAGGTGCTACTTCAATGTTCAGCCTCTGTATGTGGCCAGGCTATGTAAAAGTCTCACACATGTGGTATCACCATACTCAGGAGGAGTAGCAGAATGTATTTTGGGGTGCTATTTTTGCTATGTACATGCTGTGTGTTAGAAGTATCTTATAAATGGACAACTTTGTGTAAAAAAAAATGCGTTTTCATTTTTTTCCACATTTTCCAAAAACTTCTGGAAAAAAATAAACTGTTCAAAAGACTCATTATACCTCATAGATTATAAGTTGGGGTGTTAGCTTTCCAAAATAGGGTAATTTTGTGGGAGTTTCAATTGTCCTGGTGCTCCAGGGTCTTCAAAAATGTAATAGGTGAAATTAGATGTGTAAGTTATGTTTGTAGAATGCCTGAAGGTGCTACTTCAATGTTGGGCCGCTCTATGTGGCCAGGCTGTGTAAAAGTCTCACACATGTGGTATCGCTATATTCAGTAGGAGCAGCAGAATGTATTTTGAGGTGTCATTGTAAGTATGCATGTGCTGTGTGAGAGACCTAACTTGTTATCATGACAATTTTGTGTTAAAAAAAAAAAAAAAAATCTTAATTTTTTTCCAAGAATTGTGGGAAAAAATTACAACTTCAAAAAATTCACCATGCCTCTTACTAAATACCTTGGAATGTCTACTTTCCAAAAGGGGTCATTTGGGGGGGTATTTGTACTTTCCTGGCTTGTTAGGGTCTCAAGAAATTAGATGGGCCATCAGTATATCAGATGTGATCAATTTTCAATGATTTGCACCATAGCTTGTAGACTCTCTAACTTTCACAGAGACCAAATAATATACACTAATTTGGGTTATTTTTACTAACGATATGTAGCAGTATACATTTTGGCCCAAATGTATGAAGAAAAAAAAAGTGTTTCTTTTTCAAAATGTTCTCCCTTTTTTTGCTTATATTGCAAAAAAAACCCAAAAAAAAACAAACAAGCGATGATTAAATACCACCAAAAGAAAGCTTTGTTTGTGAGAACAAAATGATAAAAATTTTGTTTGGATATAATGTAGCATGACTGAGTAATTGTTATTCAAAGCCTGAGAGCGCTGAAAGCTGAAAATTGGTCTGGGCAGGAAGGGTGTATAAATGCCCTGTATTAAAGTGGTTAAGTTTGCAAATTGCAAACTTTACAATGAGTTCAATAAACGCCCCACTAATCATAAACACAAACACCTTTGTTCATTCCTGTTCATGTCCGATACCTCTGCTACTATACCTGTCGATGGTAAAGATTGAACAGTCATTTAGTCTACAAATAATTACTAAACATTCTGCTGTATTTGAAATCTCTCATTGACAATTAAATAATAATAATAATTTTTGCAATTTTGACAAGCCTAATTCTTTTTCTATATCCAAGAAAATTAAAGAAGTTTTCAAATACTGCTTGACCTCTTGTTCATTGCCTTTTGAGATCTGTACTGTGGTCTTCAAGATTTCTGCCAGTTAAGATGTCCTTCTGTTTTTTGATAATGCCACCTGCTGACACAGGGTTCTCAGCATACAAAGCTGTATTAAAGAAAGCTTCCCAGAATGGCTTTAGACATGCATTTTCTCTATCCTAGCTCACCCCTCATCATTGTCTTTCTAGTAGGACACACATACTTTTAAGGATTGAGGGATGCTTTGTTCCATATCACCATGCAAGAAGCTTAAAAAGAAGGGTGATTTTCTCACATGGATTTTTGGGCAAATTGTTTGTTTTTAATATTCTGGAGCAATTGTGTGGTAGAAGATCTATCTTTATATTGTTAGATCATTTTGTCCTTTTATGCTCTAAAAGCTTGCTTGGTCGTTTTTACTCCACAATTATTTACCACTGTATGGTTGAAGGAAAGAAAACATCTAATAAGATAAGACTTTTGTTGTCTAAAATGCTTTTTATTCATCGTTTATTAAATACAGTTGTGCTCATAAGTTTACATACCCTGGCAGAATTTGTGATTTCTTGGCCATTTTTCAGAGCATATGAATGATAACACAAAAACTTTTCTTTCACTCATGGTTAGTGTTTGGCTGAAATAATTTATTTTCATTCAACTGTGTTTACTCTTTTTAAATCATAATGACAACAGAAACTACCCAAATGACCCTGATCAAAAGTTTACATACCCCAGTTCTTAATATCGTGTATTGCCCCCTTTAACATCAATGACAGCATGAAGTCTTTTGTGGTATTTGTGGATGGGGATCTTTATTTTCTCAGATGGTAAAGCTGCCCATTCCTCTTGGCAAAAAGCCTCCAGTTCCTGTAAATTCTTGGGCTGTCTTGCATGAACTGCACATTTGAGATCTCCCCAGAGTGACTCAATGATATTGAGGTCAGGAGACAGAGGTGGCCACTCCAGAACCTTCACTTTATTCTGCTGTAGCCAATGACAGGTCAACTCAGCCTTGTGTTTTGGGTCATTGTCATGTTGGAATGTCCAAGTACGTCCCATGTGCAACCTCCTGGCTGATGAATGCAAATGTTTCGCCAGTATTTTTTCATAACATACTGCATTCATCTTGCCAACAATTCTGACCAAATTCACTAGGGTATGTAAACTTTTGATCAGGGTCATTTGGGTAGTTTCTGTTGTGATTATGATTTAAAAAACACAGTTGATTGGTAATAAATGGCTTCAGCCAAACACTAACCATGAGTGAAAGAAATGTTTTTGTGTTATTATTCATATTCTCTGAAAAATGGCCAAGAAATCATAAATTCTGCCAGGGTATGTAAACTTATGAGCACAACTGTATACACTACAAATAATCAATTTTTTTTTACAAATCAAACATTAGACGTTGTACGGGTACCAGTAGAAAATTCCTAGATTTATTTTTAGGCTTTTAGCAGACTATTTTTATAAAGTATGATTCACAGTATGCATTGAACATTCTGGTTCTGGTTATGCAATCTACTCCTCTGTGTCTATCCTCTTACAACTGTCCTTTGCAGTGGCTGAAGGATGTTGTTGGAAAAGAACAACAGCATGTAATGTAAAGTTGCTTATATAAACTGGCACTGCAGTCTGATAGTGTGTTATTATATGGTAGAGTAATAACAGGATGTTCTGTCTATGTTAAGTGCATGTACTTGTATATTCCTGTTTCCTGTTCCATGCTGTAAGACATGCATTGCTAATCCTCCATAAAAGTGTAAAGGAAATGTGTAAGTTCTGTATATAATTGTATTCTATTTTGTATGAATTGCACACTGCCCTCACTGCGCACACGAGACTAATAATGTTTTCATTACATGTTTGCATTCTTTCAAGTCCTGATTAGAATTAGTCTGCCTATGTTATGCCCCTTGTTACCATAAACGTACAATTGTAATATTAATGTGATACCTACGTAATCATGTGTATAAAAACCTTCAATGGCGTAATAAAGCAGAACAGTTATATGGAAAGATGCGGAGTGTATCTTTTGTGTCTGTTCTCTCCTGCAGTAGTAGTTATTAATTTGAAACCACTAATCAATATGAGGATATGAGTTGCCTATCTATAAAATTCTATATCAAAAGTAAAGTATTCTCTGTATACAACAAGCTTCCAAGCGCATGATTCAATAACCTGCTAATAGGTTATGGGCACAGGCACCCAGGCATTGGAGAGGATAGCCCAGCGTACCCAGAAGAGCACCCAGCATGCATCCAGGCACTGGAAAGAATTCTACAGTGAATCAGTGAGTACTGTATGCAAGCTACTGAAAGATGGCAAGCCGTTCAAATGTGAAGTTTGCAATAGCAAAGCTGAACAATGCCAATTACCAGCTATGGAAGTTTAAAGTGGAAATGCTTTTTAGCATTGATGACTTGTGACAAGTGCTGACTACAGACAGACCCACAGACGGAGGAATGGGACAGGCAAAATAGGCAGGCTAAAGAAACCATAAGCTTACTAGTGGAAGATGACCAGCTTATCCACATAAGAACAGAGAAAACAGCCAAAGGTATGCGGACTACATTACAGAAACTGCGTGAGCAGTCTAAACTGCAAGTTATTTTTGCTACAAAAGCTGTATAAGATAAGACTGGAAGAAGACCAGCAAATTTGTAACCAAGTGAAGGTTATTCTAGAAGGAGGTTATCACAGTATCCTTGTAAAGAAGTGCTGTATGTTCCAGAACCAGAAGGCAGCCTTCTATCAGTAAAAAGTCTTGCAAACAACGATCTCACAGTTAGATTCCAGGGTGATGAATGCACAATTTACAATAATAAGCAATTCCTTCCAAAATGAAAACCGGATGATCACCTATACAGGCTCATCACCACAGACCAGCAAGCCAATATAGTCTCTAATGACATACATAACAAATGTATTCACTTATGGCACAGGCGGCTGGGGCACAGAAGTCCAGAAGCTATACAGGACATTAAAAAGAGAGGTTTATCAGAAGATTTAACATTAGCGCCTTGCAAAGTGCTCATGAAATGCAAGTGCCGTATTAAAGTAAAAGTCACATGTGCTCCCCTACCACAGGCATCTCAAAGAAAAAACACTCACCCCTTACAGCTCATATACAGTGATGTATGCGGTCCAATGAAAACTCCCACATCAGGCGGGAACAGATATCCACTGACCTTCATTGATGATTATTCCAGGTACATGACTACTTATCTGATGAAATGCAAGAATGAAACATCAGAGAAACTTCAAGAGTTTGTTTCAACGCAAACCAGGAATAATACGTGCCAACAATGGGGGAGAATACATAAGCAAAGAAGTGTCCTCATATCTTAAGAGACAAGGAATAGCACACCAGACAACACTCCTGAACAAAACGGTGTAGCAGAAAGGATAAGTTGCACTCTTATAGAAATGGCCAGATGCATGTTGTCGGATGCCAACCTACCTCAAGTACTGGGGAGAAGCAGTTATGACTGCAACCTACCTACAGAACATACTACCCTTAAGCCATTAAAAGTACTCCATTTCAAATGTGGCATGGATCAAAGCTTAGCATAGGGCACAGAGTGCTTGGATGTAAAG
Source organism: Aquarana catesbeiana (assembly GCF_042186555.1). Taxonomy (NCBI): domain Eukaryota; kingdom Metazoa; phylum Chordata; class Amphibia; order Anura; family Ranidae; genus Aquarana; species Aquarana catesbeiana. The sequence continues at coordinate 297,058,173 of NC_133332.1, read as the reverse complement.
CATATGCCTATATTCCAAGTGAAAAGGGATCCAAGCTGGAGAACAGAGCCATAGAGGGCATTCTAGTAGGCTACAGCGAGCAAACTAAGGGTTACAGAACCCTACACCCAAAGACTGACAAAGTGACAATAAGCTGTAGTGTTTATTTTGATGAGACCTCATCACCAGAAAACTGATCCCTGAAAGCTGTGAAGTGAATATGCCAAGCAAACCAGAAGAAAAGGTCAACCAAAGCGAACCTTTGCAGGAGTCAGAACAAGAGGTGGAACTCACATTGCCTAAATCAAGTTCCCCATCAGATCCTGCTGAACTGTGTGAAGTCAGAAGAACCACATTGACTACAAAGGGGCTACCACCCCGCAAGCTGTCATACACTGTCAAAACACACAGCATACTTGAACCAACATCCTGGGAAGACATAGAAAAACTTCCAAAATGTGAAGTCAATAAATGGAGAAAGGCAGCCGAAGAAGAATTAAAGTCACTTCAAGAAAATAAAACCTGGACACTCACAGAGCTCCTTCCTAACCTCAACACTACAGAAAATAAGTGGACTTTCAAAATAAAGTCAGACACAGAAGGGAATATTCACAAATACAAAGCCAGACTAGTTGCCAAGGGTTACTCCCAGAAATTCGGTGAAGATTACAATGAAACGTAAAACACTCCATCAGAACGCTTTTTAGCGTTGCAACCGGGAAGGGCATGCAAGTCAAACACCTAGATGTTAAAACTTCTTTCCTATATGGAGACATTAAGGAAGATCTCTACATGGAGCAGCCACCAGGGTTTGAGCAAGAGGACAACATTGTGTGTAAACTATAGAAGAGCATCTACGGTCTTAAAGTGGGAGTCCAACGACCAATCTTTTTTTTTTTCTTAGGTCATTGAGACACTTTGCTAATCCCAAAATAATACTCACAGTTTGGGTGTAAAATTTCCGCCTCTGTCTGTTTTCGTACTGAAGAATAACTTTAAAAATGTGATGCTGGCTGTTTCCATCTTGCTTGTGGGCATGTGAAGCCCACAAGCATTGATTTCCTGGATGCGGTGAATGCTGTTCATTCACAGCTTGTTCACAAGCATGATCATTGTTCCCGCACTGAATCTTGGGAAGCCTGACACTAAGCTCCCAGGAGACAGTGCGGCGCTGGGGAAAGGCAATAAACACGCCTACTCCCATGGGAGGAGAGACAGGAAGTGCCACAATAAAGTACAATATAAAGGTAATTACAGCGATAAAAAAAATTTCGTGTGGCATTTGAACATGTATGCAATTAACTGAAGGGGGTAAGATTAAGTTAAAAATTTGAGTGGAACCCCGCTTTAAGCAATCTGCAAGGATGTGGAATAAGAAAGTGAACAAAGTACTTACTAAAGAGGGATTCTCAAGAAGTAAAGCAGACCCCTGTCTCTACTCTAAGAATCAAGAAGACAGATGGATATACATCCTTATCTATGTTGATGACATTATAACTTGTTTTGAACAAGAAGGGGATTACAATCAGATTGTTCACAAGCTGAAAGAAAATTTTGAAATCAAAGAGCTAGGGAACATTAGTTACTATCTGGAAGTCCAAATCGAGAGAGAAGAAGATGGAAGTTATCTTCTCAAACAATCTCAGAAAATCTCTGAAATCTTGGAACAATTCCATATGCAAGATGCAAATGAAGTGAAAACTCCTATGGAACCAGGCTATCAAAAGAGCAAAGAAGCAAAAAACTTGCTACCCAACAATGACATGTATCGCAGAGAAATTGATAAGCTGCTATATGTTGCCACTGTGACAAGACCAGACATAGCCACAGCAGTGGGTATACTATGCAGGAAAGTCTCAGCTCCCTGTCAGCGTGACTGGAACGCAGTAAAAAGAGTGATACAATACCTCGAAGGAACAATTCAGATGAAGTTACGGTTACCAGCAACATCAAATCCAAAATTGGTCAGATATGTGGATGCTGATTAGGCTGGGGACCACACAGATCGCAAATCCACAAGTGGATTCATCTTCCAGTATGGGGAAGGAACCATACGTTGGTCTTGTCGAAAGCAAACAACTGTCGCTCTATCTTCAACTGAAGCAGAGTACATCGTAGCAGCACATGCATGTCAAGAAGCTATATGGATTCATCAACTTTTTGTGGACATTGGGATAGACATGTCAAAACCAGTTCCTATTTTTGAAGACAACCAGGGTTGTATAAAACGTAGGCAATCAGGGTCAACCCTAGGACCAAACACATCGACATCAAGTATCACCTACTGAGGGACAATCAAGAGCAAGGTGTTATTGACAGTCAATACTGCCCATCAGAGGAGATGACTGCTGATGCACTCACCAAGCCTTTATTGAAGGAACGTCATAGCTATTTCCAGAAGAAGCTAAATATAGTTTGACAAAGCACATGCTGTTGAGAAGGGGTGTTGGAAAAGAACAGCAGCATGTAATGTAAAGTTGCTTATATAAACTGACAATATATATATACATTATACCTTCTTACCCAGCAGGTGGCACTGCAGTGTGATTCCTATTCCATGCTGTAAGACATGCATTGCTAATCCTCCATGAAAGTAAAGTATTCTCTGCATACAACAAGCTTCCAAGCGCATGATTCAATAACCTGCTAACAGATGTAAGGCAGCACAGAATTAATTGAGTCATGTGACTTTCCAGCTGAGATTTTTATTTTAAAAAGTGGAAATTGTTCATCCCTCACGTAGCAGTGGCATTACCTATATATCTATATAAGCTGCTATTTAAATAAAAAAAAAAAAACGTTCATTACATTATCTTTGGCAGCTAACAATTACTTAGCAGTCATAAATACTCAGTTTTAAAAACACAGTGTTATTCCTCCCAGAGGACCATTAAACAATTTGCTAAACTGCTATAGCTACATTGTCTGTTTGTCTCAAAACAAATTACAGAATATTAATTTGAATTAAGTACATCTGCCGCAACATGTCGTTTCTTTTTTCTTGTTTTTTTTTTAAATACTATTTCTTCATATCAGGAATGGAAACACAAAATATATACATATTTTTGTTAATTACTAAAGACTGTCCACAAATAAAGAGAAGCTCAACTTTTTACAGCCTAGAATTGAACCACTTATATAGCCAGTGCGATCCAACTCTGGGGAGTGTTACTTCCTTGAGAAATAACACTTTAGTAGAAAATATTTGAACATATTTTAACATAAAAACATTATTTTTCCTTGTCAAAAGAAGTTTATTGAGTATACAATGTTATAAAGATACATAAAGTAAGTTTACAAGGATCTATAAAGTAAGCTCATTGTTTTACAGTAGGGTTTATATAGGTAAATATCATGAAATTTCAAATATTAAACATTGGGTTCACGTAAACCTAAATTAAAGATATATATCATTTCCTTAGTTACTTTTGTAGGTATTTAAATGATTTATACCTACTATACATATTGTTTACAAGTAGAGTGTATATGGGTCAAATAAATTCTGATAATAAGCTTTAATCGTAAGGTGGAGAAAAGGAAAGAGAAAGAAGAAAAAGGGTTGAAAGGTAGAGGTATGGTCCACAAGGTTGTCCCGCTCGTCAGTTTATTATTCTTTTTAGTTCTCTTTGAAGCCTTAGAATGGGTGTCTCTGTAAGTCATTTAATCTGTTACCATGGCAACAGGACAGAGTCATTGAAGTTTGACAGGAACTGTTGTTTTATCCAAGGATGCCAAAGTTTTTGATCGATGGCTACCATCTTAGCATGGGACATTGTATTATTCATTCTGTGAATTGTTTCTGCTAGTACCAATGTAGGAGATTTCCATGCCTTGGCCACTGTTTGTTTTGCAGCCGTTATTAGTTGGATCATAAGTTTGAATTGAGAGAGTGTTAACCATTCCGGTTTTAGATTAAGTAAAGTTAAATATGGATCTGGTTGTATTATTTTTATAAATATTTTAGATGCAATCACGAAGACTTCCTTCCAGAAGGTTTGGATTACTGGGCACGTCCACCATATGCGTAAATATGTGCCTATTTCTGGGCATCCTCGAAAACAAAGAGCTGAGGTATTAGGTGAATATTTTGCCACTCTAGCAGGTACAAGGTACCAGCAAGTTAGGACTTTATAATTTGTCTCCAGTACTAAGATGTTGGGTGAAGATGACTTAGATGTGAGCCATATGTTAGACCAGTCCGTGTCTTCTAAAGTTCATCCCAGGTCCTCCTCCCACCTCTGAACGTAAGAGGGTCTATTAAGATTTGCTACTCCATATAATTGATTATAAAGTGATGAAATTGTACCTTTAGCAAATGGATCTTTTGTACAGATTGATTCAAAAATGGATAATTGGGATAATGGTGTATCCCCCTTTAGGAATGGTGTATAGAAATTTTTGATTTGGAGATATCTAAATATCTCAGAGTTTGGTAGATCATATTTTTCTCTAAGCGATGGGAATGAAAGGAATGATTTAGATGCTATGAAGTCATTTAGTGTCTGAATGCCTGATGTTGTCCAAGCTTTAAAAGAATTTGGGTAGATCCATGCCGGATAAAAGGCCGGATTTCTGATAAAAGAAAGGAGAGGATTGTGTGGAGATTGTAACTGATATTTGATTTTTAGTTTATCCCAGAGAGATAAGAAGTGTTTAGTTATGGGATTATGAATTTTAAAGCGGTCTTTAGGATCAAGCCATAATAAATTTGATATTAATAGAGGGTCATTTTCTGAAGCCTCTATAAATACCCATAATGGGATTTCCTGTTTTGCATGGCATTTGGACAGACTGGCCAAATGTGCTGCTCTGTAGTAGTTAGTAAAATTAGGGTATCCCAGGCCTCCTTTATTTTTGGGAAGATGTAGTGTGTGTATAGGTATACGTGGTTTAGAAGAGCCCCATATAAATGAAGTTGCTCTTTTTTGTACTATTCTCAAAAAATAGGAAGGAATTGGAATAGGGAGGACTCTGAATAGATAAAGCAATTTGGGTAGAATAGTCATTTTGATTGCATTAATCTTCCCCATCCAGGATAAAGGAAGTTGCGACCATTGTTTTATTAGATTTGTGATCTGTCTTAATACAGGAGGATAATTAGTTGAGAATAAGTCAGAATGAGATGCTGTTAAATAAATTCCAAGATATGGGATTGATTTTTCTGCCCATGTGAATGGGAGTGCAGCCCTAGCCGGGATCAATTCCATGTTTGTGAGTGAAATATTAAGCACTAGGCATTTCTTAGGATTAATCATAAGGCCGGATAGGGCTGCAAATCCATCAAGAGCTGGTATTAAGTTAGGACCAGAGACCTGTGGTGATGATAGAAAAAGTAATATATCGTCTGCAAATATACATAATTTGTGTGTAATACCTCCTACTTCAATGCCAGTTATAGTTTGGTTTGTTCTGATGTATTGGGCCATGGGTTCGAGTATAAGGGCAAATAATAAGGGAGATAATGGGCAACCCTGTCGGGTACCTCTTTCGATATTAAAGGCTTCAGATTTGTATCCAGCATATTTTATATAGGCTTTGGGTTTATTATATAATGCTTTGATCCATGTTAAAAAGTGGGGTCCAAAACCCCATTTTTGTAATGAATATTGCATATATTGCCAGGATACTGTGTCAAATGCCCTCTTAATATCGAGAGATAGAAAACATAAAGGGATTTTTCGTTTTTTAGCAATATGTGCCAATAACACTGCCCTGCGTATATTATCGCCTGCCTGTCTATTTGGCTTGAAGCCTACTTGATCTCTATGTATTAATTTTCCTATAATGCTATTGAGGCGTTTTGCTATTATTTTTGCTAATAATTTAATATCGAGGTTTAACAGAGAGATAGGCCGATAATTCACACAGGAAGTATCATCAGAAAGGGGTTTTGGGATCATACAAACAATTGCCATTAGTGTTTCTTGCCGAAAAGAATGTCCATCTAGAAGTTTGTTAAAAGTTTCAGTGAGAATGGGAGAGAGTATTTCTGAGAATGTTTTATAGTATAAAGCTGAGTAGCCGTCTGGACCTGGTCTTTTGTTAAGTTTTAGGTCTTTTATGGCGTTAGCAACTTCATCTATAGTTATAGGCTCATCCAAACTGCTTTTTTGATTCTGAGATAACTCAGGTAAGGTTATTTTTGAGAAGAAGGATTCAGCCTCTGTAGGATTAAATTCATTGTTTGTCTTGTATAAAGTTGCGAGATGTGAGTGAAATTTATGGACTATTTTAACTGGATTACAAGTGTAAACATTTTTTGATAATTTCAAACGTATTGGTTTGAAAGATTTGTTAGTTGAATTTAATGCCCGAGCCAAATATGTACCTGGTTTGTTTGTATTCATGTAGAAATTGTGTTTGGAGCGTTTGAGGGATTTATCAACTGACTCAGTGAGAAATAGATCGTATTCCAATCTAGATTTTTCCAGATGAGATTTTGTACTCTGAGATGGATTATCTTGAAATGATATGTAGGCTGCATTAAAATTGAGTTCTAGTTTTTTTGCTAGATTTTTGCGTTCCCGTTTAAATAGTGCCATTTGTCTTTGTATTGTACCACGCAAGACAGGCTTATGAGCTTCCCACAGTGTTATTGGGGAGATGTCTGTTGTATTATTAATTGATATGTATTCCTTTAAAGCTTGTTCAATGGCCATCTGATGTAGTGGGTGTTTGAGCATTATGTCCGGTAAGTACCACGTTGGGTCATGCGCTTTTGGTATGGCTGAGGCTATAGTAGTGTATACTGCATTATGGTCAGACCACGGAATCGGAATTATATCTGATGCAATAATTTCTGGTATCATTCCTATTGTTAGAAAAATATGATCTATTCTGGTGAAGGTTTGATGAGGGTGCGAGAAATAAGTGAATTTCTTTTTCATTGGGTTACTTTCTCTCCATGAATCTACCAGATTGTATTTGGAAAGAAGTTGAGAAAAAGGTAATCTAGAGGTTATTTTGGATGGTGTAAAAGGTGATTTATCTAGAAATGGGAGGAGGACTTGGTTCGAATCCCCACACATTATCACTGTTCCTATTTTGTGTGTATTAATCACTTGTAATATATGTGAGAGGAATGGTGTAGGTTGTTTGTTAGGGGCGTAGTAGGAAATCACCGTGATTGCTGTATCCATTATATAACCCATGAGTATCAGGTATCTACCTTCTGGGTCTTTAATTTCTGATGATAAGGTGAATGGTGTGGATCGGTGAAATGCAATTAGAGTTCCCCTTTGCTTGGTACAGGCAGAAGCCGTGTAAATTTGTTGATAAAAAGGAGAAATATATTTTGGAGTAGAATCTTTGGTGAAGTGTGTTTCTTGGAGGCATACTATGTGAGCCTTCTTGTTATGGAAAGTACGGAAGGCTTTGGTCCTTTTTTGAGGGACATTTATTCCCTGAACATTCAGGGAAAGTATATTCAGTGGTGCCATGGCAATAGATCAAATAGTTTTGACTTACTTTTTGTTATGCAGAGCTGACTGCGCAGATCAACCTGTGTGGACTGAAGAGATGAATAGATAGAAAAGAAACCAGTGAATTCTGGAGTAAAGAGTAAACAAAAAACATATGAGATTAGATGATACACTGTATAAATTATTTTTTGCAAGTAATCACAATTTACCCGTGAAAGAGAATAAATATCTCTCTCAGGGGAATAAGTGCCTTCGTCACACTCCCACATAATATGGTTGGGAGAATGAGGAGGGCTAATGGGGGTACACGGATCTTCCGCTTACAGGAGAGAAGTGCTATGTCAAAAGACATCAAAATGATGTTTCATTAATTGGAGTGCAGAATATAGTTTTTGTTGAAATTATTTATTCCAGGGTGGTTGTATATGGTTAGTCTTGCCCTAGGCTAAATAATTCAGTTAGAAAGGTACTGTTAATAACTTTGGTATTGATGAAGATAGTTTGAATTATTTGGGGATTTTAACCCTTTTAGAGTAAACAATTACATATTTTATTCATATGTAACTGTTTAGATATGTTAACTCATAAAATTGAGGTTGTATTGCTTCAGATTAGAATAAACAAAAACATAATTCTAGGAACTAGTTAGGTAATAATATATTTGTTTTAAGAAAAGAAAGAAAAAGCTTCCATTACTTCTGGATTATTGAACATATTTGTCCTAAAAAGTAATAAATCTATTGTTATTACCTGATTATATATAACTGAACAAGAATTTCCTTATTTCACTTATATATTCTAAGGCTATATGAATCAGAAGTAATAAGAAATATAACTGGAATGTAACATGATCCCACACAGTGTGTGACTATCAGAATGCAGTTACATTCAGTTATAAATATAGGTTTTTTATAGAGAACCATCTCTTAGTATAATAAATGAAGAGATATCAGAAATTAGGATGTCAGTCCATTGAATCTTCTTGGTCCATGGATGATGTGGCATAACAGCCTCTTTTGTGAGAATGATGATTCCCATTTTGTTCTGAAATTTTCTGGGTGCTGCCTGAAGGTGAAGATGATGCCATTCTTCTGCGTGTGGGAGTGTTGCTGCTTGTGGGTTCTGTCAGATTTAATTTTAAAAGGGTTTGTTGTAGTTCATCTGCTGATCTGCTTCTGTAAATTGTACCTTGGTAGTTAAATCTGACTGAAAATGGGAAGCCCCATTGATACATAATGTTGTGGCGTTGCAGTTCCATTAGTTGGGGTTTCATGGATCGTCTTTTAGTAATAGTAAGTTGGGATAGGTCAGCAAAAATTTGATAATTGTGTCCTTGAAAATTAAGTTCCTTTTTTTCTCTTGCAGCAATTAGTATTTGTTCTTTCGTTCTGTAATAATCAAATTTTGTGATTATATCAGGTGGGGGTCCATCTTTCTTTTTGGCTGTGAGGGCTCTGTGTACTCTGTCCAGTTCTAAACGTTCAATAGGGATATCTGGCTTTAGTTCTTGTAATAGAGCAGTAATAGTAGATTGCAGGTCTGTCACAGTTTCAGGTATTCCCCTTATGCGCAAGTTTGAACGCCTGGCTCTATTTTCGTAATCTTCGAGCTTAGTTTGAAGTATTAAATTCTCTTTTTTTAATTGTTCCAATTCTGTTATATTTTCTTGGGTTGTAATTTCAATTTCATCCATTTTTATTTCTAAGGCTGCGGTGCAGTTTCCCAGCTCTCTTATTTCTTTGGTTAGGCTGTTTGTTATTTGGTCTGAGGTTTGTTTTAAAGCCTTATGAAGCATCTTTTCAAATTGTAATAATATTACTGGGGATACTGAGGAGGCTTGTGGAGAAGTTTGTGAGAGGATTTGTTCTGTATCTGACTCAAATGGAGAGTCTTGCTGTGACATTTTCTGTCTGTGAGAGCGCCCTGATGCTGTATCTTGTGAGGTGACTGGAGCTGCTTCAGCTGCAGTGAGTGTCTGTGAGCTCTTTGTGAGGTGATTTTTATTTCTGCCACGGTTTCCTCCCAGTACCATATTTCCTGCCCAAACTTTCACAGTTTGTTCCCTGGGGCAAAAAGGTTCAAATGGATACCTTTTGAGCCTGCAGGCTCCGCTTTGTCCTTCTCTTCTCTCCTCAGCGGTGTGGAGCTCTAACAATGCATGTCTGCTCCGCTAGGCTCCGCCTCCTGCCCATCAAAAACATTATTTTTATTATTTTTAACTGATGTGTGATGATAGGGCAGTGCTTAAAGTGGAAGTAAACCCTACTATCATTTCAGCCAAGGAAGCTGCCATCTTAGCCTCTGTTTGATCTTCAACTGCCATGATTCTGCACTTGTGAACAGGTATGACACCAGTCATTGGATGGTTTGACAGTTTGATTGAGAGCACAACCAATGTGACAGTTACATTTATCGCACGTGCCAGGAATTTAACAGTTTTTTTAAATGGTTAAATCTATGGTTTTTACGTCTGCTTTAAGTTATTTGATATTGGGGGCCTCACGTGTGACCATCAATATCTGTAATATTTAGCCATCTCCATGTTATAGAAAACCTTGTACATATTCAGCCATTCAAACAAGCAGAAGAATAAATCTTGGCCAGTTTGATCTATCTGTTATTGGACTGCTTTACTCACAGAAGGAGACTCATGATTTACAGCACTAAGAAAGCCTTCATATATGATTTTTTTTTTAAATATTGGCGACAAGCCTCAACCAACTTTATCTGATGGGAGAGAAACACATTTGAGGGTAGTTACATAGCTGTTAAGGTTGAATAAACACACACACCTACACAGGTTCAACTAGACGGACTGATGTAAGAATTATGTCCCTACAATTTCACATACCCCTGAATACTGCGTTTAATAAGATGTCTAGCTAAGATTTTTTTTTAAATTGGCAACATTACCTGCTGCAACACCAATTGTGGAAGGGAGTTCCACAACCGTATCGCTCTAACAGTAAAAAAAAAAACCTTTACACAGTTTAAGGCTGAATCTTTTCTCATCCAACTTCATTGACTGGCTACATGTCTTCATGAGTGACCTAAGACTGAATAGTTCCTCCAAATGTTGGAATCAACATTAAGATGTTTGTACAGTAGATCGCTATCATATCCCCTCTTAAAGGGTTACTTGGTTGTTTTTTTGTTTTTTGTAAAATAACAAACATATCATACTTACCTCCACTATGCAGTTCGTTTTGCACATAGTGGCCCCGATCCTCGTCTTCTGAGGTCCCCTAACGGTGCTTGTGGCTCCTCCCCACCATGGGGAATCCACCTAGGTGAAGCGCTCTCCTTGGGCGTCCCCGAGCAGGCGCATTCCCGAGTCCAGCATCTGCGTCCATAGACACAGAATGCCAGACTCTGCCCTGACCCCCGGTGCCCGTGTCATTGGATTTTATTGACAGCAGCGGGAGCCAATGGCTGCGCTGCTATCAATCTATTCAATCGAGCCGAGACGACGGGCAGAGAAGGTGAGTGTGTCTCCAGCGTGGGAATTACGGGGCTTAGGTGAGTAAAACGGGGGGGCTCGGGGGCTGGTCAGTGACAGAAGTTTTTTTCACCTTAATGCATAGGAACAAAAAACACAAGGGTTTATAACCCCTTTAAGCATCTTCTCCAGGGAGAATAAGTTTAATGCTTGTAGTCATTCCTCATAACTGAAATCCTTCAGCCCTCTTATTACTTTTATTGCCCTTCTCTGGACTCTTTCTAGTACATCCTTTCTGAGGACTGGTGACCAGAACTGGACAGCATACTCAAGATGTGGCTGAACCAGAGTTTTGTACAGTGGCAGAATTATAGTTTTATCTCTTGAGTAAATACTTTTTTTTAATGCAAGCTAACATTCTGGTGGCCTTGCTTGCTGCAGCTTGGCATTGCAAGCTATTGCTGAGTCTATCATCAACCACGATTCCCAGATCCTTTTCCATCCCTGATTCACGCAGTGGTTCTCCCTCTAGCATGTAACTTGTATTCATATCTTTAGCACCCAAGTGCAATACTTTACAATTCCCTACATTGAATCTCATTTGCCATGTGTTTGCCCACTCATCAAATTTATTCAGGTCTTCCTGTAGAGTTTCTGTACCCTATTTGTTAAGTTACTATCCTGCTTAACTTTGTATCATCCGCAAACACTGAGATTGAACTATTTATACCAACCTCTATATCATTTATGAACAAATTAAACCAAATTAGTCCCAGGACAGAGCCCTGGGGGTACCCCACTTATAACTGCAGAACGTTCTGAAAATACGTTATTGATCACCACTCTTTGGGCGCTCCCCTTTAACCAGTTTTCTATCCAGGTACATATGCTATCGTATTGTCGGTGCTGAACTCAGTCCTTCATTCTCAGAGCTCTTTGCTCAGCTGTCGGTAAACTACCAACACTCTTCTTTCCACAGTGACTCACCTGGTCTTCATTTCCTGCTCGTCAGCTAGCTATTTAAACTGCATGGATCAGATTTTCTGTGCCTTCGCCTTGGTCAACATATCCAGACTCTCTCTGCTGTGTTTTCCTGTGAAAGACTTTTGGCTGACTTCCCTTCTGGTTCCTGATCCTGTTTGCTCCACCTGACTTCGCTGATCTCTGGACTCCTGTTTCTCTGGCTTGTTCTGACTACCCATCCTGGTTACCGAAATCTGGCTATGTTTTGACCAGGTTTGCTCTGTTTATACCATTTTATTAAATAGTGTGATTTTTACTGCACTTCTGTCTCAGTCTGATTCATGGTTCCTGACAAGTATATAGGCAACAGACCTCCATTTGTGGATTAAGGGTTTATGAGGTATCGTGTCAAATGCTTTAGCAGAATCTAGATACACTACATCCACAGGCCTTCCCTTTTTTTAGATTACTGCTTACTTCTTCATAGAATGTAAATAAATTGGTCTGGCAAGAACGATCTTTCTTTAATCCATGCTGGTTACTGCTAACGATACTGTTGTTATATGCACGTTCCTGGATATGGTCCCTTATCAGCCCCTCCAAAAGTTTACAAACTATTGATGTAAGGCTGACTGACCTGTAGTTTCCAGGTATGTGTATTGGCCCTTTCTTAAATATCGGTAGCACGTTAGCTTTACGCTAATCAGCTGATATCATTCCAGTCAAAATGCTTCCTTTAGGAATAATGATCTAGCAATGAAGTGGCTACATTATTTGAGAACTCTTGGGGTCAGAATGAGCTAGAACAACATGCACTGCCACCCTCCCACCACCAGAGGGTGCCAGCTTCTTTTCTCTGAGAACCACTACTCCCGTCCCTCTCTGTGGCTAATTTACCTATGGAGAGGAAGGGGGAGATGAAGAATAAGGGCAGGGAGGAGAGCCAGGGTCATAGAGCACTGGGCGGTGATAGGCGATGCACTTTTCCATGGTGATTGCTGACAGATGTAACTGCGACCTGGATCATGAACCCTTCATGCGCATTGGATCATTTGTAATCTGACGGTTACACCATTCTGGTAAGAGTCTCTTGTGTACATGGAGTTGAAGTTGGACATTATTTTCACTAGGAGCTGAAGATTTTTTTTGTTCTTGGTGCATATGGATACTTTCTACTTATTTATATTAATTTTCCTTGAGGCTGGGTTCACACTATTTCCCTGAATCCAGTTCGCATAGTAGGAGATTGTGAGCGGCTCTCTATACTGGCTCCGGTGCGAATTGCACAGGAGTCCTGTGTGTCTTTTGGGCTGTTTCAGGTCCGAATTCAGCCAAAAATTTGGGCTGAAATCAGACCTAAAATGGTGAATGGGGACGCACCAGACTCCAGCTGTGAGCCAGAGAATGCTGCGGTTTTAACCCAGCCTAATTGTTATCTTGTTTTTTTCACTATGTGACAATTGATGGTGATGTTAATTATGTCAGCCTTCAACAGGCTGTTCCAGAGTGATTGCCTCGGGAGGTGAATTAACCCTTACTTGCAATATATTTGAATTGGAAGTGCCTTTGCATTTGAGTTGGTATCCATCCCTTTACAGCAATTTAAGATATATCCACCAATTTAACATATATCCACCACCTTAACCATGCAATTTCTGGATTAAATGGTGTACCAACATAGAACCTCCTTACCTTGGACCTTTTATCATCTAAGCAATATACAGGTATACTGTTTTATAATGCTTCATATAAACGCATGGGAAAAGCAATTTTTACCATTTTATTAAATAATGTGATTTTTACCGCACTTCTGTCTCAGTCTGATTCATGGTTCCTGACAAGTATATAGGCAACAGACCTCCATTTGTGGATTAAGGGTTTATGAGGTATCGTGTCAAATGCTTTAGCAGAATCTAGATACATTACATCCACAGGCCTTCCCTTTTTTTAGATTACTGCTTACTTCTTCATAGAATGTAAATAAATTGGTCTGGCAAGAACCATCTTTCTTTAATCCATGCTGGTTACTACTAACGATACTGTTGTTATATGCAAGTTCCTGGATATGGTCCCTTATCAGCCCCTCCAAAAGTTTACAAACTATTGATGTAAGGCTGACTGACCTGTAGTTTCCAGGTATGTGTATTTGCCCTTTCTTAAATATCGGTAGCAGCCAGATTACTTGGGGAGCTTGGGCTGACAGACATATGGCGACACGGACACCCAAATACCAAAAAATTCTCCTGTCACTCAGCATCACATGGGGGATTGTCCAGGATAGACATGGATCTAGGCAATGATGCGATGTTGCCATTGGTAACAGCATCAGATTATAGCGACAGGCACGTATCTGACCATTCCTCACTCTGGGTGACTGTCTCACTCCCTGGCACAGAAAGAAGGACAGGGTGGAAGCTAAACCCTTTCTGGCTTTCCTTATTTCCGGAACAGGACCCCATACGGGACTCATTACAGCTTTTTTTGAAAGATAACCTGGGAAGCGCAAAACGAAGTGTAGTATGGGATGCAACAAAGGCATATATGAGAGGCCCGCATTAAAACAGATACTAAGGCATGGGAAACAATGGTAAGAGAAAAGGTCACAGAAACAGAGGACAGATTTATAGCCAATCCTAATGAAGACACAAGGAGAGCATGGTTGGGGGCTCAGTCCATGTCCACTCAACTGGCGCTGCAGCTGGCCAAAAATAAACATATTTTTTTTACAACAGAATCATTTTGAGGAAGGGGAGGCTACTGGACATGTGCTAGCTATGATGGTGTGTGCACAGAGGCCCTCCTCTTTGTGACGAGCAGGGAACCCCTCAACACCAGACCGAAAATATATTACAAATTTTCAAGTCATTCTATGCCTCCCTCTACGCTTCTAAAGTACAACCCACAGGGGAAGAGATAGATGATTGTCGGCCTTGGATGTTAATATGCTTGATGCGCAGCTGACTGAGAAGGAATTATCTGCCGCCTTTGCGCAGTCGCATAATAATAAATCTCCAGGAATGGATGGTCTTCCATCCGAGGTATATAAGCAGTACGCGGATACATTGTTACCCGAACTATTAAAAGTATACAATGAGGGATTCCAGGAGGGTAGGCTTCCTAACTCTATGAATGAAGCGATTATCATTGTCTTGTTGAAACCAGGCAAGAATGCAGCCTCGCCAGATTCGTACAGACCTATCTCCCTGCTTACAGCGGATGTTAAGCTGTTGGCTAGGATACTGGCGACCAGATTAGCCAAGGTTATACACAAATTAGTACATAGGGATCAATCAGGGTTCATACCTCCCAGATCTACGGCCCAAAATATTAGGAGGCATTTTTAAATCTACAGCTTCCTGTAGACAATCCCTGCAATAGAGCAATATTTTCACTAGACGCAGCTACTGTAAGGCCTTCGACAGTGTCGAGTGGCCTTACCTGTGGAAGGTGCCCGAACATATGGGACTGAGGGCAACCTTTATCAAATGGGTCCAACTGTTATACGCTGCACCATCGGCTAGGATTAGAATTAATGGAGAGTTGTTGGGACCTTTTTCCTTGTTTTGAAGCACTAGGCAGGGGTGCCCTTTGTCACCCCTGCTGTTTGCCCCTGGCCTTGGAACCTCTGGCAGCAAAGATAAGGGGAGATCCAAATATAATAGGATTCAAGCAAATTACAGGCACGAATGTAGTATCAATGTATGCAGACGATACCCTATTGTACCTGGGAGATACACAGGGTACATTAAAGAATGTCAAGCTCCTTATTAAAGATTTTGGAAACCTGTCAGGCTTCCTCATTAACTGGAATAAGTCGGTGCTGATGCCCGTGGACCCCATAACAGAACCATTACCACAGGGAGCAGAGATGATACAAATAGTGCCCTCTTTTCGCTACTTGGGTATACAGATATCCCCAAACCCGTCCCAATACATTGATCTCAATTTAGTCCCTCTACTCCACAAATTCCGTGAAAAATGCACCTCCTGGTGTAAACTGCCGCTCTCAGTAGTAGGAAGAATTCATTTGATAAAAATGGTTTGGGCACCGCAGTTATTATATATATTTAACAACTCCCCGGTACGGGTCCCTCGAAAGTGGTTTGACAGGATAGACTCCCAATTTAGGGAACTGATTTGGAGTAAAAAAACAGCAAGGATTAGACTAACGACATTACAGTATAGAAAAGATGAGGGAGGTTTGGCAGTTCCTCACTCTAGGGCTTATTATCTAGCATCCCAGCTCCAGCAGCTGGGGGGCTGGGGAGCGACAGATCTTGCGGACCCTATCCGCAGACTGTTAGCCACGCAGGATGAGAGTATGACGGCTCTAGAGTGTCTGGAGGCGGGATACATACATCTTGATCGTGAAGCCCCCACGGTGAGAATGCTAAAAACATTATGGGCATACACAAAAAAAATGGTGGGGATCAGAGGCTTTATAAGCCACACGCCAATATGTCGTAATACTAATTATAAAGAAATATTAAAGTTAAAAGGATTCAGAAATTGGGAACTGCTGGGAATCCAATACCTGTCCCAACTATACAATGGACCAAATCTCAAGTGCTTTATGGAAATTCAAGCGGAATTTAATTTTCCACGCACCAACTTTTTCAAATATCTGCAGTTACGCCATGCGATACAAACACAATCACAACGTGCTCCATTACAATTGACTCACCACACATTGATACAGGGGATCTTCTTGGAAGACAATAAGAGGGGAATGATTTCCAGAGCATATAACATACTCCTCAGTGCCATACAAGACCCTTCCAACCTTCCCTGTCGGCAGGGCTGGGAAGAGGATATAGGGAACATAGATGGGGAAACATGGAATTTGTGCCTATCATCTGCCCTTTTAGTTTCAGTCTCCGCATCCCAAAAGCTATCACATCTATACCTGTTGCACAGGGTATATAAAACCCCGGTCAGGCTACACAAATGGGGGATTAGAGACACCCCACTCTGTCCGAAATGTGAAGGTGCTCATGGGGACCTAATCCACATGATATGAAGATGCCCCAAACTTTTCTGCTACTGGAAAGAAGTTCTAGGTGTAATATCACAGGTCTAAATGATAAATATTCCACGAGAACCAGTTGTATGTCTATTAGGAGCACTGGACGAGGAGGCTTTAACCCCTTCGGCCCATACGGTGGTCCTACGATTATTATATGTTGCGCGTAAACTAATCGCTCAATTGTGGATCACTCCCAGAGTACCCACTAGAACACAATGGGTGGATCAGGTCAACAAATTACTAATCACGGAGAAAATAACTTACCAACACAGAAATGTTCCACGTAAGTTCTATTCATTATGGCAGGCTTGGTTAGATGTACCGGTTCTGGCACCACATCAGCTGATTAAAGACAGGCTACTGCAAATGTAATGCACTAACTGCACTTGAGCTGAGGTTGGCCAATACCTGACAAAACGCATAATTTCAAGGGATGTAGAAATCAATGGTGGGTCGAGGCAAATTTTGTGTTTAGATACCTCATACCCTCAAGGTTCTGAGGAAGTTTAAGTAAAAGTTTGTATTTTTATTTTGATTCTATTTCTTTTATAAAAATTTATCAAATGACACTGTACTAATAAAATGCATTTCTGAAGTCATGGATATCTTGTACCATCTAACAATGTATCACTATAAAAGATGTACGTTCCATATTGCTATCTTATTACTGAACATCGACTGTCATATGTTATGTACCGTGAAAGTCAAGAATAAAAGTTTTTTTTCTGATTAAAAAAAAATATATATATATATCGGTAGCACCTTAGCTTTACGCTAATCAGCTGATATCATTCCAATCAAAATGCTTTCCTTAGGAATTATAGTCTAGCAATGATCTGGGTACGTTATTTGAGGACTCTTGGGGTCAGAATGAGCTAGAACTACATGCACTGCCACCCTCCCACCACCAGAGGGTGCCAGCTTCTTTTCTCTGAGAACCACTACTCCCGTCCCTCTCTGTGGCTAATTTACCTACGGAGAGGAAGGGGCAGATGAAGAATAAGGGCGGGGAGAAGAGCCAGGGTCATAGAGCACTGGCTGACAGGCTGCACACACCTCAACATCGCCCTGGGCGGTGATAGGCGATGCACTTATCCATGGTGATTGCTGGCAGATGTAACCGCAACCTGGATCATGAACCCTTCATGCACATTGGATCATTTGTAATCTGACGGTTACACCATTCTGGTAAGAGCCTCTTGTGTACATGGAGTTGAAGTTGGACATTTGATTGGACATTATTTTCACACTTTCTATTTATTTCTATTCATTTTTCTTGAGGCTGGGTTCACACTGTTTCCCCAAATCCAATTTGCATAGCAGGAGATCGTGACCGGCTATATATATATAGTGGCTCCCGTGTGAATTGCACAGGAGTCTTGTGCATCTTTTGGGCCATTTCAGGTCCGAATTCAGCCAAAAATTTGGGCTGAAATCAGACCTGAAACGGTGAATGGGGACGCACCAGACTCCAGCTGTGAGCCAGGGAATGTTGTGGTTTTAACCCAGCCTAATTGTTATCTTGTTTTTTCACTATTTGACAATTGATGGTGATGTTAATTATGTCAGCCTGCAACAGGCTGCTCCAGAGTGATTGCCTCAGGAGGTGAATTAACCCTTACTTGCAATATATTTGAATTGGAAGTGCCTTTGCATTTGAGTCAGGGTATCCATCTCTTTACAGCAATTTAAGATATATCCACCAATTTAACATATATCCACCACCTTAACCATGCAAATTCTGGATTAAATGGTGTACCAACATAGAACCTCCTTACCTTGGACCTTTTATCATCTGAGCAATATACAGGTACACTGTTTTATAATGCTTCATATCATGGGCGTCCGCAAAACTTTTTTCAGGGGGGGGCATCATTTTAGGGTCATCCATGCACCGTCCCTATTTGACAATGTCATTATCATGGTCAGAGACTGCAGACATAGTACAGTCCCTAGGATAAGTAATAGATAATGGCCAACAGGCCCTCTTACCAGACCCAGAGAAACTACAGCACACTCTGGCTGGACGATCGCTCACTCTGGGTTCCCCAGGGGCGACTCTGGTCAGTAGTGTAGCATTTATGTGCCCTGGTAGTGGCTCAGCCTTTCTCTCTCTTGTGTTGCTGGGCAGTGTGGCTCTCTTTGGTGGCGCTGGGCAGCGTGGCTCTCTCTCCGGTGGCACTGGGCACTTCATATAAAGGCATGGGAATTTTTCCAAGTGGCTCTCTCTCCGGTGGTGCTGTTCAGCGTGGCTCTCTCTCTGGCTTCTGCCCAGCACACTCCTTGTTCTTTGTCCTGTAGCACTCTCTCCCTCAGCTTTTTTCCAGGCTGCAGTCTCTCAATCTCCCTCTTGATCGAGCTGTAACCTCCTCCTTGTGGAAAATGGGGCTGCCAATCTTTGGGACTACATGTCCCATGATGCTCTCTTCTCCTAGTCTCCTTTGATTGGCCCTCAGTTATAACCAATAAGGAAGGAACGTAGCGGGCGGGAAGCTGGGCGGGGAACTGGTGAGAGCCGCCATCTCTTCTCCCTGACAGGAGAAAGGGGGGGCGAGCGGGGGAAACCTCTGACAGCCCGCAGCTCACCTTTCTCCTGTCACAGCGCCGCTGAGTTCTCTGCTGGACTGAGCAGGGAACAGAGCCAATGTCACACTACACTGATGGGGTGGCTTGCCAACACCTTGATGGTGTCACCCCACTGGTGGGTGGCACCCGGATGCGGGCTGCCCACACCCCGATAGTGACAAAACTGTGCTGAATTTAAGATCCAATCCCTGATTCCGGGGGGGGGGGCACTTGACCCCCCTTGCCCCGCCCATGCTTCATATAAAGGCATGGGAATTTTCCAAGTGGAATTTCATCTGATATTGAGGACACTTTGGAAACCAACTGGCAGATACGAACTAAGTGCCAACCATTTATTTCACCAGTGCTTAGTACATACAACATATGATATTGATTTAAAAACAAGGAATTTATAACATTGACCTCAGTCTGACCAGTTTCATAGCCTGCTTTCTAATGTTTCTATAATGAATCTGATCCACAGTCAGGTAACCATCAGCTGGCTCATATTTACCATATTATTATTGGAACAATATCTCTCTTATCAATTAAGACATATTGATTGAGTCTGGCTCAGAGATTGTACATCTCTGAGGATTGTTGATATACACATGTTTATTTCCTTTTTCCGATTATACCATTACATTTTTTTTTAAAACTGACAGTTTTATTGATTTTCAACAAAAAGGACAAGAACATACAAAAGAATATACATGACAAAAGCCAATAAGCACCCGTGGATGTTACTATCATGAAAAGAAAAAATAATTAAAAAAAAAAAAATTGAAATGGGACATGCGGATAATAGATATCAACTTCAGATTCAATGATCACAGTCACAGCTACATAATGACTACAATAGCACAACTGTCTAATGAGATACACTCTAGTGGGAAAGAGCGCTGGTATGGGTGCATTGGCAAAAAAAAAAAAACAAAATTACGTTTTTTAAACACATTTGCAAAAGAAAAAGATTCAGCTGTATATCAGTAATATATTATCATTATTTTCTAAACTTTTTGGCCTCTAAGTTTTGATTTTACTAGTATTTTTGCATGGATTGTTAAGCAAGACTTTAGGCATCATCCTTTATACATATTTTGATGGAAGCCGTTGTCTGGCGCCTTTTTTCTTTTCCATCAATAACATTTATTTGTATTTTTATTCCTTACTGCTGATCATTTTTTATCTTCTGTATAGTTGAATATTTTTCAACACAGCATTTAGGGCTTAACCATGGTAAAAAACCCTTTATTACCCACATCTGTGGACACAAGAAGTAGTATGGTAGAATGGACTATGAAAAACTACAGTTTTTTCAATGGAATAGACAGATGACAAGACATGTTCTGTCTGTCCATTTATCTTTTTCCTAGGATATTTTTTTAGAACTGTATTTTTGCCATCTTTCTTGATGTTTTTGAACAGGGTGATCGAGCTGCAAATGTTTTTATTTGAGACTGCACTCTTTTGTCAATAGTTCACTACTGTCTTTGTTTGTCTTTTACATTTAATCAAAAAAATTTTTTTTTTCATCCTATTTTTATTCTACTTTTTCAAAAGAATTCCTTACTTTTACACATTTTTTCACAGTAAACATATATCATACAATATTTTCTTCTCATTTCACCATACAGCATCTTTCATAATTTCACTTATTCATCTGTTTTTTGTTTTTTCTCTTATTGTTATCACTACATTACCGTCAGAAACCATGAAATCAGACTGAGAAAGAAGTACAGTTAAATCACACTTGTTTAATAATAAAAGTAAAAAGAACAAACATAGTCAAAACATAGTCAAAGTTCAGTAACCGGAATGGATAGTCAGCCAAGCCAGAAGTCAGGGATCAATGTACTGGAACAGCAAGCAGGATCTGGAGCCAGAAGGGATGTCAGCAAAGCAAGTCTTGAACAGGATCGCAGAAGATGGTTTCTGTGAAGTTGACCAAGGTGAAGGCAGAGATTGTCTGGGCTGGACGGCTTAAGCAGGACTGATGAGCAGGATATCCTCAACACCTGAGTAACTGTGAAGAGATAGGAGCTGGCAATTAGCCGACAGCTGAGTGGCCAGCTCAGAGAAGGAAGGGCTGAGCCCAGCCCTGACAATTACACCTCTTTATGATCACCATTTAATTTTCATTCTGTAATCTCAGTAAAAGATTTTTCACTTTTCAATCCTTTTTTTACCTTTTATTTTTGCATTACTCTTCAGCATCATTTCTCACATTCCTCTAATTTCACTCATTCCTTTTTCATCTTCCTCTTACATATTGTCAGTTTTTCTTTCAGTTTTCAACGTAATTCCCCCATTTTTTTTTTCACTAACTTTATCACCTTAATCACTTGCACATGTTCACCTTCTCATTTTCACGGCCAGTGATGCATACGTTCTTTCGTCCTGCCACTGCCGTTTACCTATATGACTAAGCCCCGGTGGGTGGGGTAAAACATGTCAGAGGACGTGGCATTGGAGTGATGCAAGGCTGAGGCCAACTTATACATGTTAACCATATAGACTGGATAGGTTTAAGTGGTGATTTTTCTAAGTATGCTACACACTACTGAATGGTGATATTTTTTGCGATCACTCCATTCCTAAGTACCAACAGGACTATATATATTTTACTTTTTTTTCTTAGAGTGGCCCTGAACACCCTCGGCGGCTCTTGCGGCTCCTCCCCACATCAGATAACCCCCTAGGAGAAGCGCTCTCCCGAGGGGGTTACCTTGCGGGCGCGCTCCAGAGTCCAGCATTTGCGTCCACAGACACAAATGCTGGACTCGTCCCCAGCCCCCGGCGCCCGTGTTATTTGATTTGATTGACAGCAGTGGGAGCAAATGGCTGCATTGCTATCAATCTATCAAGAGCCGGGACGCCGTGGAGAGAGGGACAGCACGTTCCCGCCGAGGAGATGAAGGGGCTCAGGTAAGTAAAATGGGGGGCTGGTGACTGCCAGGTGTTTTTTCACCTTAATGCATAGGATTAATTATCTAATTATGTATTGCACATATTAATTTAGTTGTTTATATATAGTGCTGTACATTTGAGCTACGACTCCCCAACCCCCCCCCCCCGGTCTGTGGAGGGGTTGTCGTCAACAAGGCCGGTCCCTGGTGTCGGGAAGGTTGGGGACCACTACTTTATAGGGCCAATATGACTTATCTTTTTTACTATTAATTTATATATATTTTTAAATTGGGATTCTTTTTACTCTCCTCTGCTATGTGTTTCTCATGGTCTATTTTTGCTGCCACGATCGCGCTCTTACATTTCTTAATGCATTCTTTGTAGTGCTGAAATGTTGATGGTTTCTCGTTTTTCTCTTTAATGTGCCTTTTTATAGTTGAATTTAGCCACCCAGATTTAGCCTTAGTTCTTTTTGTGTTTTTGGCTTCTAAAATATTTTCCCATTTAGCGCCATGAAGTATAGAGCACAGTTTGGTAAAGTGGGCTCTCTTGAAATTAAATTTAAGTTCCAGCTACAAGGATTCCACCCCTTCCTAGGCTCTGTTAGTAATATATCCCATTGGGAAAAAAAACCTATCCATGGTCCTGTAGACCAAGAAGAACAAACTCATCAGCAAAATGAATATTTTTGCATGCTTTTATGCAGTGTTTAGCATTAAGCTTTGTTCACATGGGGCATTTTGATCCATGCTTTGTCCAGTGCCATTTTTTACTGGCACTGGGAAGCAGAGGTGTTGGGTCCATCACCTTGCCAGCAGTCCCATAGCTGTCTTTTGGGACATAGTTGTTGCTCCCGATGTAACATCTGTCAGGTGCATGACCCCAAATGCACACAGGGTGAGTTTCGGGACAAATATTTGCACCCACACAGGTGTCATATTGGAAGCAGCAGCTGTGTCAATGCAGCCGCTGTGTCCCATTGGACATGAATGGGACTGCACGAAACACCTGTGTATCCCTGTATGGGTAAACACAGCCCTGCATGGGGCACAGATCAAATCACCCTGTGTGAACAAAGCCTTAGCAAGAAAAGATACAATAATTACAAATTATTTAAGTAAACTTCTCATTAAAATATCATGGATGAAACTTTATGGAAAAGCTAGTTGTTTGCTGCTATACTCGGCCTTTGGCTAATATAATGTAGAATCACTCAGCTCAGGTATAAGTCCTTACTTGCATATCGTTTCTGGGTTAAAGGGTGTATTCAGGCAAAACATATCTTTCTTAGTTCTGAATGTAGCGGGGACAGGTTAGAATAAGGGATGAGTGCAAGGTTTGTCGTCAACACAAGTTGAGGAATGACCTTTGGCTGTTTGGGCACTCCTCTGAATGCCGGACTTTTAGCCTCTTCAGCAGAAGCTGAACAACATATAGTAGTGGTAGTTCTATTGCTACTACAGTATACAATATATGATAGATTCCTATCTGTCGATAGTTTCTAAGGAAGCTGTGGGTGCCAGCACCCGCCACATTTATAGAAACCATGGATGTCACCCAGTCTCATTCATTTACTGGCCAGGAATCCTTAGCCATGTAGACAAATGGGTGGGGATAGCATGACTTCACTGACTAAATGTGGCCACATGACCATATTTGGTCAATTACATCACCTGGGAGACCCCACCCCTTTGTCATTTGGTGTGAGTGAGAAACAGAATTGGTCGTATTCATTGATTGGTGAGATTTTTTTTTAAGTACTAAAAATGGTGTGTCTTTATTTTATAACTTTTTTTGTGTGAACGAGTAGGGGTACTATGTACATATTTACATACTGAGGGGGGCATTATCTGGTGAATACATTAAATGTGTTGCGGCTTGCAAAAAGCCCCATTCAGGTTTTTATCAGGGACTAGCTAATTTGCCTGTGACATAAATTCTGCAAGTTACTGTAGACACTCAGTGGATATTAGGGTACAAACACTAGGGGCCAGCAGATTAACAGGAAGAATGCATTGCAGTTGTAACCTGCACCGAAAATGAGATTTATTTCTGGGTAAAGACCAAAAATCTCAAATATAGTGCTAAATATATCATTATGTATTCTCCAATATTTTTGTGCATTTGTTATACAATCTTGTGATTTACAGGAGACCTTGTACTAAAAATTGTTATTGAAACAGCTGAAAGTACATTGCAAGTTGTAATAAATAACTAAAATGTGAATATAACTTACCCACTGCATATATTTTAGTACAATATTTGGGCTCTTTGTATTTCATGCATGCGCTCTTGTTAATTTATTTTCAGCTCTGTCTAGAACTCAATAAATCGCAGTAGTAGCAGACCAGGCTGCACAAGATTCTGATCTGCTGGTTACGTGTTAACATAATTGTGTTGTCTGTACAAGGGGAGGGATCATGTTGGCGTCGGTATCCATAAGTCCTCCTCCTTTTCACTTCCTTGCATAAGCTGGCCATACACAGGTAAGATTTCAGTCAAATATTTGTATGTAAATTCTGAAAAAAAAATTCAGGACTATCTTGCCATCATTGTGTCTACTAATTTGGTCCAAAGGCCCTTCAGATTTTGTCCAGACTTACTGATTGAATGGAATCCTAGATGTATTAAATAGGTTTTGTTACAATCTATACGATTTCTGCTGAATGAAAGCCACATTCACAGTTATGACTCGTACACACGATTGGACATTCCGACAACAAAATCCATGGATTTTTTTCCGACGGATGTTGGCTCAAACTTGTCTTGCATACACACGGTCACACAAATCTTGTCGCAAATTCCGAACGTCAAGAACGCAGTGACGTACAACGAGCCGAGAAAAGTGAAGTTCAATAGCCAGTGCGGCTTTTCTGCTTGATTCCGAGCATGGGTGAAGCTTTGTGCGTCGGAACTGTGTACACATGATCGGAATTTACGACAACAGATTTTGTTGTTGGAAAATTTGAGATCCAGATCTCAAATTTTGTGTGACGGAAATTCTGATGGAAAATGTCCGATGGAGCCTACACACGGTCATAATTTCCGACAACAAGCTCCCATCGAACATTTTCCGTCTGAAAATCTGACCGTGTGTATGGGGCATTAGAATTTTGTCTTAAAATTTTCCATCCTGCTCCTTATCTCATTATTATGGTAAAAACAAACATAAATTTACCCCAAAACCATCAGGCTGGGTTCACACCAGTGCGAATTGGATGTGGGTTTCCTGGCTAAAAATCGGATCTGAAACGGTGAATGGAGACGCACTCCTGCTGTGAGCTGCTGCGTTCTCGATTGTGAAAAGTGAATGGTCTGAAAAAAGTTTGGTTGGTATGGCCAGCTTTAGTCCTACTAAATATTATTTTTTTCAGGTACCTGCATAGCTCAGTCAATTAAGCAGCTCTTTACATATATTGTACATCCACATCAGTCCCTGCACTCAAATAGCGTATAATCTAAGGTCCCTACCACACATTTATATACTAAGGCCAATTTAGAAAAGAGAGTACCCAAAGTAAACCCACAAAGGTACAGAGAGAACATACAAACTCCTTGCAGGTAGTGCCATGGTTGGGATTCAAATCAAATCTAATACATTATTTTACTCACTCTTGTGTTTTAGTGCTTGCTTTTAGATCTTAAAATATGGTTATTTTTGTAGAGTTTCTATCCATGTATGGTCTGTTTTAACTTTTACATAGAATGTTAAGTTCTACTTTAATAAAAGAAATTGAAAGATGTAAGTTTAGGGAGGAATGCATTCAAGTGCTCCTCTGATGTAGTCAAATAAAAGCAGCTTGTCCACCTCTCCTTGAGTTCCCCTTCCACTCCCCGTAATTACCTGAAAGAACATTCTATTAACGTTTCAGCTTTTCCATAACAGCTAAATTATTTCGACCTAAAAAAAAAAAAAAAAATTGGAGCTGAAGCTGCCTCCTGCAGGGTAAACCCAATTGTCTGCTCAGGTTTTTTCTATTGTTGGCTAAAGTGAGTGACAAATTGGGAGAGCACATTATAAGATTTACAGCATGGAATAGCGGCAATGTTTTTTAAATGGCCAAAAAAAAAAAAACCTCACGATCTACAAAGACTTGTCACCACTACATGCACCACTGTATTCTGTTCTACATACTACTGATCTCTGCTGTCTGTGCTATGTACAGCGGAGGCCTGTATTCTGTGTTACTACAGATAACTGAACTCTGCATGACCTAATACTGAACTTTTCATTTCCTACGATCGACTCTTCCACTGTGCATTACATACTACTAAACTGCATCACCACTGACCCTGCATGTTTATACTCCCAGCTCATACCTGACCAGTCCACTGTGAGCTCCCGGGGGGGCCACAGCACATCATCAGGACCCCCATTCTTGATCATATGACTGCATATTGCCTTGATTGCCTTTTTTGTTGCTCATATTAGGTAGTTGAATAATTACACATTTGCATCCTCCATGTTCTCCAACAATTTGATCCAAAACATAAGGCGCCTTTCACATGGACCGCTATTCTGCCGCAGTTAAAAGTATGTTTTCTTTTCTGTGAAATTCAAGACACCAGGCACTGCGATCAGCTGCATTTGTACAGTGCGATTAGCTGCGGTTGCGTTTTAGCTGCGGTTTGCCATTTCCATAGCAACCCGACAGGGTACCGACTCATATTGAACGGGGATCCGACTTGGATCCACGCCAATACCAGGCACTGTGTTTGGTATGAATCTTGAGGGGGAACTCCACTCCAAATTTTTTATAAAAAACCGGCATGGGTTTCCCTCCAAGAGCATACCAGGCCCTTCGGTCTGGTATGGATTCCAAGGGGCACTCCCTATGCCGAAAAAACGGCGTGGGGGTCCCCCCAAAATCCATACCAGGCCCTTACCTGAGCACGCAGCCCAGTCGGTCAGGAAAGGGGGTGGGGATGAGTGAGCGCCCCCCCCTGAACCATACCCGGCTGCATGCCCTCAATATGGGGGGTTGGTGCTTTGGGGCTAGGGGGCCCCGCCCCTTATGTCATCACAGTCCCATCATGCTCTGGAGAGGGGAGGGGAGAAGACGTCTCAGAAGATCGGGCTCCTCCGCTAGCAAAAGAGCAGAAGATAGCGGAGGAGCCCGGCAGAAGGAAGAAGGCACCGAAGAAGAACCAGAGAGCGCAGAGACGACACCGGAGAGAGGGAGAAGAGGCCTGAGAGACCCCCAAAATCGGCAGAAGACCCCCGAAGTCGGAAGACGACCCCCGGAGCTGCCTAATAAATTACTTTTAAAACCTGTGTAGTGTGTTTTTTCTATTGACACTTTTTTCCCCAGGTGAATGGGTAGGGGTAAGATGTACCCCATACTCATTCACATAGGGTGGAGGGCCAGGATCTGGGGGCCCCCTTATTAAAGGGGACTCCTGGATTCCGATAAGCCCCCCGCCCGCAGACCCCGACAACCAACGGCCAGGGTTGTCGGAAGAAGCCCTTGTCCTCATCAACATGGGGACGAGGTGCTTTGGGGTGGGGGGGCCCGCAGGGCGCCCCCCTTGCCCCAAAGCACCAACTCCCCCATGTTGAGGGCATGCGGCCTGGTATGGTTCAGGAGGGGGGGCGCTCGCTCGTCCCCACCCCCTTTCCTGACCGACCGGGCTGCGTGCTCGGATAAGGGTCTGATATGGATTTTGGGGGGACCCCCATGCCGTTTTTCCAGAGTAGGGGGTTCCCCTTGGAATCCATACCAGACCGAAGGGCCTGGTATGCTCTTGGTATGCTCTTTTTATTTAAAATTTGGCATAGAGTTCCCCCTCAAGATTCATACCAAACAGTGATCCAAGTGCTTGTCGCTCATTGGGAAAGGAAAAAACATTTTTAATTTCCCAAAGAGCGAGCCAGCTCGGCGCTACTATCCGCAGCTGACACAGTGCACTGCGGTTATGTGTGGATAGCTGCGCTAAATCACTCCTGGACGCAGTCAATTCTATTTTTTCTATCCGCACAAAACCGCATGTAATCAAAACGCAGCTAAACGCAGAGTGTGAATGGGGCCATAGGAAAGCGTTTAGCTGCGGTAGAAAATGCAGCTAAAAGCACAATTCTATCCGTCCGTGTGAAAGGGGCCTTAATGCCATATAGAAAGAAAAAATATAGGTGGTTGTGGTGTCAGGAAATTGGGAACTCAGCAGATGCAACACAATGTCAAAGTCCAGTGAGCACAATCCTTCGAGGGAATGAGGAATTTGTGGTGGAAGTGGTTTTATTACGGGGTAAGGGTGGTGTTGTATTGAGAGGAGGGGGACTTTTTTGCTTCGAAGGAACTTTGCATTTTTACCTCTATACGCTGTGATTTATGTACGCATGATCCTGCACTCTAATCCTGACCTCTGCACCCTGTGCTTTACTTATTCTTGACCCCTGCACTCTGCGTTACTTACTCCTGACCTCTGCATTTTCTACTGAACCTTGCATTTTGCGTTACTTACTATTGACCTTTTAACTCTGTGTTACTGCTAATTTCTGAACTCTGTGTTCATTTACTACTGACCTCTGAACTCAACTTACTGTTTACCCCTGAACTCTGCTTTACATACAAATGACCCCTTACTGACTCCTGCACTCTTTTATCCCCTCCTTATACTTGACCAGTCCACTGTGAGCTACAAAGGGGCCAAAGCACATCATCGTGGCCCCCTTTTTTGATCATAAGACTAAAAATATAAGCAGCGCTAAAAACAAATTTAACCAGGGCTTTTTTTCTCCGAAAATAGGTGCAGGAACTCAACCACGACCCCCCCAAAAAACCCTCCTCCCACACTCACTCCTTGTGCAGAGTTCTGGGGGGTTACACAGAGTGCCGAGTTCAGGGGAGTGCTATGTACATAGTGCAGAGTTCAGGGGTGCACTGAATACATAGTGCAGAGTTCAGGGGAGCCCTACACACACAGTGCAGACTTCAGTCTTCTTCCACAATTGCTAACCTCTGCATCCTCATCCACATCTCACTTTCACTCCTCTTGAGCTCTGACCTCGGCATGCAATCCCCCCCACTTCCCCCTCCCCATCTTCACCCCTCCTTAAAAGCTCCACCATCTTCGACATGTCTTACTTTTGTTGCTGTATTCAGCTGGGGTGTCGGCATCTGCACTGCACTTCAGGCACCTCCCTTGTCCCCATCCTACACTAAGTGGGAGCCATTCAGGAGATCAGATCCGTGGGAGCCGTTGGGAGACAAGCGGTCACTTGTAAACACAGAAGCTGAACTAATGTGTTTACAATACAAGTGACAGTGGTGAGCAGGGAGCGGAGGGCCTGATCCAGAGGTGGCAGAACTGAGTTCCATCAAGTTCCAGCTGAAAAAAAGCCCTGAATATAACAATACATTAATGTCCAAAAACAAAAGGAGAGCGTTTAAGAGAAAAAAACACGGTCTTCAATATTATAGAGATCCGCACACCACCACTGTGACAAGGCCAGTCTACTTACTGGACTGCAATGACCCTCATATGATAGAATGGACAACCGCACTTAAAAGATGACAAAATCAGGCCTCTCCAGTCTGTTCATGGTTACACCAGACCTCCACAGCTGAAGACACTCAGGTGTTAAAATCACTGGCTGTTCTCTAAAGGGATCCACCAAGATGTCCTCAGTAGCCACCACCAGGGCCGCCGATAGGGGGGTACCACCAGTCCTCCTGTAGGGTAGGGTTGCCACCTCATCCCTTTAAAACTGAACGCATATTAATTACACAGGTTCTCTGACTCATTAAGGTGGTAATAAAACTCAATGCCTTATCTGCATTAAATTAGCCTCAGAACTTGTTTAATTAATGTGTTTGGGTTTAAAGGGATGAGGTGGCAACCCTACTGTAGGGGGCCCAAGCACGCAGGCAGGCCTGGATGGCAGGGGGATCGGTGCGACCCCCATACACAGAGGGAGGTGGTAAGGAAGAACTTTCCTGTTTACTAGAATGTCACCGCATGTGATGATAGTGGGTGTAATGTGTGAGTGATGGGCACTCTATCCACACTGTACATCTGTAACATCTTCACATACTACACAATGCTGAACACTCTGCTCTACATGGCATGCAACGTCTCCACGGGTGGCACAGACTTTGTTCCCCTCCTCATCCTCTCTCCACAGGTAATACACGGATGGCTCACTCCTGATAATGTAAACACATTGCACATAATCGGGAGAGAGATACCGAGCAATTTCTTTTTTTAAATCAAATAATTTTTTTATTTCTTTTATATAAAAACATCATAAACAACGATAACTTACAACCCAGCAGGTATAGAGAGGGAATAATAATAAACTCTCCCCCATGCCCCCCCCCCCCCCCCCCCATCGCTCCCACATCTATCTGGTCCCCTCTCATCATACATCCAGAATATCAAACCATCTTCTCCATATATTTTCAAATTTCCCTAGACTGCCTCTATGTAAAAAAGGTATATTTTTCCTTAATTATTGTTTCCCTTACTTGCATTTTCCATTCTGCTACTGTAGGTGCATATGGTGACAAGCATTTTTGTGCTATAAGCTTACGAGCCTGAAACAAAACTTCTATTTATTGATACCATGTATTCCCCTGGAGTTCTTAGTTCGTCCATGATACCCAGGAGACATCCCCCCGGTTCTATAGACATCTTAATCTCAAATACATTATTAATCATAGATACCACCCCGTACCAATAGCGATGGAGTTTAGGGCATCTCCATATCATGTGTATTAGGTTGGCTGCCCTCCCTTTACATCTAGGACATTGGTCTGTATCCCTCCGTTTCCATTTAAATAATTTCTCGGGTGTATAATGTACACTATGTAGGATGGATAGTTGTGTTAAATTTTGAGTTGGAGATAGAGAAGCCAAAGGTATTGCCGACAGTGCCAATGCCCACTCTTCATCAGAAATTGGCCCTATATCGCCAGCCCATGATGATCTTGCAGGTATATTCACAGCACCTTTAGTTTTCTCATATATTATATCATATAATTGTGATATCAAACCCTTTTTTCTTTTCATCTTATCGAGCATGGCTATTACCACTGATTTATTATACTTCAATTCATGCGATCGACCCTGTGCTTTTAATGCATGCCTAAGCTGTAAAGATTGAAAAAATCTTTGGTTTGGGATATTATATTCATTTCTTAATTCACAGTTTTCATCTCATCTTCCTGAAATAACTGTGTCATGTACCTTAGCCCCTTCTGCCTCCAAATTTCAAACCCTTCCAGTTTCAACAGTTCCGTATAGCTACTATTGTTCCATATTGGAGTATATGATGTATATCCCTTTATTCCAGTAATTCTCCTCATTTCCTTCCATACCTTATCAAATAATATTCCCATAAAAAATCCTTTATCAAACAATTGATTTCTCAACTCTAATAGATACCGAGCAATTTCTAACTGGACTCTTGGTTTGCACACCCTGGAGGGCTAAGAGACGACCCCCCCCACCCCCATATCATTTCAGCAGGTGTGATATTCATTGGTATGAAGGGGGAGTTGGACATAGAATATCAAAATACATATGTTACAAGTTTGAAGGATGCCTAATGTGTAGTGTATTTGGAGACCATATTCTGCCCTGATCCCCCTACCTGTCCTGCCCTGCCAAATTCTGATTCCAGTGTGTGCCCGGACCCCCCCTCCCATGGCTGCCGGCTTCCCTCTCCCAACGGCTGCTGCGAGTACACAGGGGAATTTGTCAGGAGGGAAGAGCAGTGGAAGGGGCCTGTAAATATGTCATGGGATGGTAAATGTCATTTACTGGCCCCTTTCTTATCTGAATGGACACATTGAGTGATAGCTTCTATGCCCATTCATAACCGAAGCATAGTAAACTGTGTTTACTATGCTTCAGTTTTAGGGATGAGCTTCGAGTTCGAGTCGGACTCATGTTCGACTCGAACATTGGCTGTTCGCAAGTTCACCGAACAGCGAACAATTTGGGGTGTTCGCGGCAAATTCGAATGCCGCGGAACACCCTTTAAAAGTCTATGGGAGAAATCAAAAGTGCTAATTTTAAAGGCTAATATGCAAGTTATTGTCATAAAAAGTGTTTGGGGACCTGGGTCCTGCCCCAGGGGACATGGATCAATGCAAAAAAAAGTTTTAAAAACGGCCGTTTTTTCAGGAGCAGTGATTTTAATAATGCTTAAAGTCAATCAATAAAAGTGTAATATCCCTTTAAATTTCGTACCTGGGGGGTGTCTATAGTGTGTCTGTAAAGGGGCGCATGTTTCCTGTGTTTAGAACAGTCTGACAGCAAAATGACATTTTGAAGGAAAAAACTCATTTAAAACTACCCGCGGCTATTGCATTGCCGACAATACACATAGAAGTTCATTGATAAAAACGGCATGGGAATTCCCCAAAGGGGAACCCCGAACCAAAATAAAAAAAAAAAAATGACGTGGGAGTCCCCCTAAATTCCATACCAGGCCCTTCAGGTCTGGTGTGGATATTAAGGGGAACCCCGGCCAAAATTTAAAAAAAAAAATGACGTGGGGTTCCCCCTAAATTCCATACCAGACCCTTCAGGTCTGGTATGGATTTTAAGGGGAACCCCGCGCCAAAAAAAAAAAAAAAAACGGCGTGGGGTCCCCCCAAAAATCCATACCAGACCCTTATCCGAGCACGCAACCTGGCAGGCCGCAGGAAAAGAGGGGGGGGACGAGAGTGCGGCCCCCCTCCCTCCTGAACCGTACCAGGCCACATGCCCTCAACATTGGGAGGGTGCTTTGGGGTAGCCCCCCAAAACACCTTGTCCCCATGTTGATGAGGACAAGGGCCTCATCCCCACAACCCTGGCCGGTGGTTGTGGGGGTCTGCGGGCGGGGGGCTTATCGGAATCTGGAAGCCCCCTTTAACAAGGTGACCCCCAGATCCCGGCCCCCCCCCTGTGTGAAATGGTAAGGGGGTACATAAGTACCCCTACCATTTCACGAAAAAAGTGTCAAAAATGTTAAAAATGACAAGAGACAGTTTTTGACAATTCCTTTATTTAAATGCTTCTTCTTTCTTCTATCTTCCTTCATCTTCTGGTTCTTCTGGTTCTTCTGGCTCTTCTGGTTCTTCCTCCGGCGTTCTCGTCCAGCATCTCCTCCGCGGCGTCTTCTATCTTCTTCTCCTCGGGCCGCTCCGCACCCATGGCATAGGGGGGAGGCTCCCGCTCTTCTCTTCTTCTTTTCTTCTCTTCTGTTCTTCTTCATTTTCTTCTCCGGGCCGCTCCGCAATCCATGCTGGCATGGAGGGAGGCTCCCGCTGTGTGACGGCGCTCCTCGTCTGACAGTTCTTAAATAACGGGGGGCGGGGCCACCCGGTGACCCCGCCCCCCTCTGACGCACGGTGACTTGACGGGACTTCCCTGTGGCATTCCCCGTGACGTCACAGGGAAGTCCCGTCAAGTCACCGTGCGTCAGAGGGGGGCGGGGTTCACCGGGTGGCCCCGCCCACCCGGTTATTTAAGAACTGTCAGACGAGGAGCGCCGTCACACAGCGGGAGCCTCCCTCCATGCCAGCATGGATTGCGGAGCGGCCCGGAGAAGAAAATGAAGAAGAACAGAAGAGAAGAAAAGAAGAAGAGAAGAGCAGGAGCCTCCCCCCTATGCCATGGGTGCGGAGCGGCCCGAGGAGAAGAAGATAGAAGACGCCGCGGAGGAGATGCTGGACGAGAACGCCGGAGGAAGAACCAGAAGAGCCAGAAGAACCAGAAGAACCAGAAGATGAAGGAAGATAGAAGAAAGAAGAAGCATTTAAATAAAGGAATTGTCAAAAACTGTCTCTTGTCATTTTTAACATTTTTGACACTTTTTTCGTGAAATGGTAGGGGTACTTATGTACCCCCTTACCATTTCACACAGGGGGGGGGCCGGGATCTGGGGGTCACCTTGTTAAAGGGGGCTTCCAGATTCCGATAAGCCCCCCGCCCGCAGACCCCCACAACCACCGGCCAGGGTTGTGGGGATGAGGCCCTTGTCCTCATCAACATGGGGACAAGGTGTTTTGGGGGGCTACCCCAAAGCACCCTCCCAATGTTGAGGGCATGTGGCCTGGTACGGTTCAGGAGGGAGGGGGGGCCGCACTCTCGTCCCCCCCTCTTTTCCTGCGGCCTGCCAGGTTGCGTGCTCGGATAAGGGTCTGGTATGGATTTTTGGGGGGACCCCACGCCGTTTTTTTTTTTTTTTTTTTTTTGGCGCGGGGTTCCCCTTAAAATCCATACCAGACCTGAAGGGTCTGGTATGGAATTTAGGGGGAACCCCACGTCATTTTTTTTTTTTTAATTTTGGCCGGGGTTCCCCTTAATATCCATACCAGACCTGAAGGGCCTGGTATGGAATTTAGGAGGACTCCCACGTCATATTTTTTTTTAAATTTTGGTTCGGGGTTCCCCTTTGGGGAATTCCCATGCCGTTTTTATCAATGAACTTCTATGTGTATTGTCGGCAATGCAATAGCCGCGGGTAGTTTTAAATGAGTTTTTTCCTTTAAAATGTCATTTTGCTGTCAGACTGTTCTAAACACAGGAAACATGCGCCCCTTTACAGGCATACTATAGACACCCCCCAGGTACGAAATTTAAAGGGATATTACACTTTTATTGTTTGACTTTAAGCATTATTAAAATCACTGCTCCTGAAAAAACGGCCGTTTTTAAAACTTTTTTTTGCATTGATCCATGTCCCCTGGGGCAGGACCCAGGTCCCCAAACACTTTTTATGACAATAACTTGCATATAAGCCTTTAAAATTAGCACTTTTGATTATTCATGTTCGTGTCCCATAGACTTTAACGGTGTTCGCATGTTCGAACGAACTTTTTTCCTGTTCGCATGTTCTGGTGCGAACCGAACAGGGGGGTGTTCGGCTCATCCCTATTCAGTTTATGAATGAACAAGAGCCTCTGCCTCATGTTCATTTATCTGCAGTGCAGCTGAGGCTGCAGAGAAAGAAATTGAAGAATAACCCCTGTTATCTCACTCATGCCCTCTCCTCCAACAGTGTTGTAAAAAAAACAAAACATTTTTTTAAAATAATAAATTGTAAAAAATAATAAAAAAAAGTCAAAAAATAATTTAAAAAATCAAGGGCTCATTCACATGAGTTCTCTGGCCAATACAGTGTAAATTACCTGGTTGTTTGTGCGGCTGGGGCCACCTGTTACTCTATGAGGATGCAGGGGTTGTATGAACACAACCACAGGTCCTAATTTGACAGGTGTGGGTGAGGAGCCCTAAATGTACACTGTCCATGTGTGGAGGCCATACACCTGCACCCACATGCCTGTCAAATTCGTACAGCTGCTGCATCCCCATAATGTAACAGGCTGCCTGCACAGCTTCAGCCACATTTAAAAAAAATAATAAAAGACTCATTCGCACTGTACAGGCCACAGAATATGAATAAGCCCCAGGACCTCAATTACACATCAAACTTTATTAACTCAGTACAGTTTTCTCTTTTAGATTTAGAAGGGATTTGTTTAGGTTATGTTATGTTTGTGTCCGTTTGTGTCTGTGCCCTGTCAGGTAGGCTAAGAGGAGCCCTGGCCACTACAAGCATACGGGTAGCACACCTCGGTAGTGGTAGGATTAAACTCAAAAAGACAAAACGGTCTCCATAGTGTAGTAACTTGTTAAAACAATGTTTATTAAGTTATATACATACATGTAAACAACGAAAAAGTGTTTTGAAAATTCCACAAGATGGCCGCGGCATCCGACGTGATGAAATCACGCATCGCTGATCCCGCCCTACACGTTTCGTCATCAACTGACATCACGTAAGACATGCATATTGTCACAAATGCCTTTTGTTGTTCATGTGACTCAGGTGTTGTCATAATTACCTTATTTTTGTGGCCATGTACACTAATGCCCTGTACACACGATAGGATTTTCCGATGGAAAATGTGTGATAGGACCTTGTTGTCGGAAATTCCGACCGTGTGTAGGCTCCATCACATATTTTCCATAGGAATTTCCGACACACAAAGTTTGAGAGCTTGCTATAAAATTTTCCGACAACAAAATCCGTTATCGGAAATTCCGATCATGTGTACATAAATCTGACACACAAAGTGCCACGCATGCTCAAAATAAATTAAGAGACAAAAGCTATTGGCTACTGCCCCGTTTATAGTCCCAACGTACGTGTTTTACGTCCCCGCGCTCAGAACGATCGGATTTTCCGACAACTTTGTGTGACCGTGTGTATGCAAGACAAGTTTGAGCCAATATCCGTCGGAAAAAATCCATGGATTTTGTTGTCGGAATGGCCGATCAATGTCCGACCGTGTGTACAGGGCATAACAATCGCAGTATAAATGCCATATAGAAGACGCACTCCTGACTCCAGCACTCTGTGCATTACACACTCCTGACCCCTGCATGCTATGCATTACACACACCGAACCCTGCGTTCTATGCATTACACACACCTGACCCCAGCACTCTGTGCATTACCCACTGCTGACCTCTGCACTTTGTGTTTTACACACTCCTGTCTCCTGCATTCTGTGCATTACACACTCCTGACCCCTGCATTCTGTGCATTACACACTCCTGGCCCCTGCATTCTGTGTATTACACACTCCTCGCCCCTGCATTCTGTGTATTACACACTCCTGGCCCCTGCATTCTGTGTATTACACACTCCTGACCCCTGTATTCTGTGTATTACACACTCCTGGCCCCTGCATTCTGTGTATTACACACTCCTGGCCCCTGTATTCTGTGTATTACACACTCCTGGCCCCTGCATTCTGTGTATTACACACTCCTGGCCCCTGCATTCTGTGTATTACACATTCCTGGCCCCTGCATTCTGTGTATTACACACTCCTGACCCCTGCATTCTGTGTATTACACATTCCTGGCCCCTACTTTCTGTGTATTACACACACCTGAACCCTGCTTTCTGTGTGTTACATAGTGCTGACCCCTGAACTCTGCAGTATGCACTGTTGACTCAGAACAGAGCAGGCTCAGGTATTATTTAACCATTCCCCTTTTAACACTTCTTGAATTTATCACAATTTGGCTATGCTCACCATTTGGCTTGCCACAAGTAGCCCCCCCCCAATCTGTCTCGGCCCTATCTCTAATAACAGTGGGCATGGTCACTAAGGTCTCCCCAAATTTCATTCTTAAAATCTGGTCACTTTTAGTTTAGATACACTTTGGCAGCAGTTTTTGTACACGTAAAAAATTGTTTTAAATTTGAACACTTCTGAATATAATTTATCAGGGAAAGTTTTACTCATGTTGTATTTTTCTTTGTTGTATATAATTGAAAAAAATACTATACAACTACCATAGGGGATGATATTACTGTATAAATTATGGTTAATATTGCAATAATTATCAAACTTACCATTGGTGCAGCCACGAGGCTTGGTACTTCTGGCTGGTGTCCTTACAAGATCCCCCTTCCCACGGGATCGGCCATGATCTCTTTGAAGATTGTCCAGCACTTCGCTGACTGAACTGACCAGCTGGGCTACATGACTCTGACCCTCTGAAAGTAACTGTAAGAGGAGACATAAAATTCTGTTAGGTTTGCTAAAGGATAACAGAATAAGGAACCCAGAGGAAAAATCCAGTCTTTCTGAACAAAGTTTTATATCATATTTAATTACTTTACAAGCTATTTTGTAATTTAATGTAATTAAAAATGACATTTCCATTTTAGTCTGCAGCCGTTGTGATTTTCTAAAACTGTCAAATGTCATTTTCGTGTAGTATGGCAACCTAGAAATCTTATTTCCTGCTTGTGTGATTGGCTCGCTGCTTTTTTCAGAAGTCTGCACCAAGATTTAAGTCAAAATTAAAGGCACCCTCTGAAAAAAGAATTCATTTGATTAGATACATTTTAAGGCCCATCCATGCCTGAAGGAACCTAGGACATGCAGCTTTTCTTATTAACACTGAGACTGCTCAGGTGGATATAAAAAAAGGTAGAAAGCAATAAGTTCACAGAGGAGAGCGGTATCTTTGGAAAGTTTAGGGTCAGGGTTGCCAGCCGTCAGTAAATTTACTGACAGTTCGTAAAAATCAGTGATTTTTACAGCTGTCATTAGATGTCCGTTAGAGAAATTTTATGTCAGTAAAAATTAGGCCTTTCCCCCCCTCTCTGGCAGGTTAGTGTTGGCTCAGCAAGTGTAAGAAAGAACCCCTTGATAGCTTGATGTAGCACCAGCAGCCACTTATACATCCAGGCAGAGTCTGGAGCCAGTTCATGGATTATTTATAGGTAGAAGCAGACTGGAGCTGGTGATGAAAGGAGCAGGCAGCCGCATTTGCCAATCCTGCTCCTCTAGTTCCGGCTGTGGAGTGATCTCCACAGTGCTCCACTTGCTGCCTCTCTGCATAGATAGATAGTTTGAATACCCAGTGCTCGTCTGGCGGCAACAGATCCTGTAGCCTGTGTCCATGGCCCCATGTGACCCATAGCCACACACCTCTCCTCCTGTGTAACCTATCCTGTTTTTCTGAAGCTGCAGTTCTCTATCAGGTACAGTCAAGTAGGGGTGGGAGTAGAGCACTGTACTGGGAGAGGGGGTAATTTGGGGAAAAAGGGGGTGCACCTGTGTAATCTGCACTCTGTGCGCAGTGCACCCCTGAGTCCTGCACTCTGTATGCAGTGCACCCCTGAACAATGAACTCTGTACACAGCGCAACCCTGGACTCTGTACGCAGAGCACCCCTGAACCCTGGACTCTGTATGCAGCGCACCCCTGAACCATGTACTCTGTACACCGCTCACCCTGAACCCTGTACTCTGTATGCAGCGCACCCCTGAACCCTGTACTCTGTATGCAGCGCACCCCTGAACCCTGTACTCGGCGCACCCCTGAACCCTGAACTCTGTACGCAGCACACCCCTGAACTCTGTACACCACTCACCCTGAACCCTGTACTCTGTATGCAGCGCACCCCTGAACCCTGTACTCTGTACACAGCGCACCCCTGAACTCTGTACGCAATGCACCCCTGAACCCTGCACTCTGTACACAGTGCACCCCTGATCTCTGTATGCAGTGCACCCCTGGACTCTGTACGCAGCGTACCCCTGAACCCTGCACACTGTACGCAGCACACCCTTGAACCCTGCACTCTGTACGTAGCATGCCCCTAAACCCTGGACTCTGTATGCAGCACACCCCTGAATGCTGCACTCTGTACGCAGCGTGCCCCTGAACCCTGGACTCTGTACGCAAAGCACATTCCTGGTATTTAATGCTCCTTTAAGGCCCTCCCACTGTAACTGCAGGAGTGGATACTGCTGCCTCCTGAATGTGTTTTTTTTTTCCAGCTGAAAGGGAATTTTGCCTTGAAATATTATGTTACAACCACAAGCCAAGCATTTGGCCTGTTGCTGCTGCATAGCCACACAGGTTGTGTTTATACTGTTTGAATATCGATTGTTTTAGTTTCTAAGTAGAAATTCTGTCATTTGTTTCAGGTTGTCAGTAAAAAAAATTCTGCTCTGTCAGTAAATTTTCCATGTTCTGTCAGTAACAGTGGCAGCTGGTGCTCCATTTTTTTTGGGGGGGGGGGGCAAACAAACCACCTGCCAACCCCCTCCAGTGCTCTGCGCCCCAAGCCCACCCTTTTTTGAAGCAAATTAGAGCCTCTGACTCTAATCATGTGCTTAAGAAGAAAAGCCCCATTGAAATCCATGCATCAGTCGCCCTGCAGATTGTAGGGGCCGGGCACATGGATTAGGGGGGCTGCGCCCCTAATGGAGCGGCCACCACTGGTCAGTAAAATAAAGTTGCGGGAAGTTGGCAACCCTGTTTAGGATTCACCTCTTGGTGATTTCTAATAAAAGCCAATTACATTTTAAAACTTGTGGGCTCATAGCAAATCATATGGCCCCTGTTCTGTATTGCAGGGATGTCCAGGTGCCTGCATACCTAGTCAGTTAAATATCCTGATTTTTCCGAAAGCGTCAAAACCTAGCTTGCATGGTCATGCTCAGGTCTAAATTTAATGCCAGATAGCTCTGCCAGTTCTGTGACTTCACCCTTCTTCACCGCTGTTACACAATAGAACCTGGTCAAGGATCTTGACCGTTTTAATTGTAAATCTAAGGAGCATCAGCTCTCTACATCCATCTGTCACACTGTGGCCAACACAGAGATGTAGAGCCAGGCCAGAGAGCAGATGTGGAAGCTGGAAAAAGCCAAGAGGACAGTTCATAATCTTTCAAAATGTCAGAGGTATACTTTAAAAGGACAACCTTAACAGAAGCTAAACAGAATTGGCAAGGATATCTTCTTTAGTTATTAAATGTCCTCTTTTCTACATGTGCACACAATGACACGTATGCACTTTCATCCAAGAACACGGTAATACAAACAACTCCCCAGGTACTAGAGGGTACGCACTCATGTACAGACAAGAGCCACAATGTCAATGCTGAAAGCCAAATACTTCAGCTACCAGCTACTGATTGCTGTTGGGACAATAATTATGTGATAAAGCAGCATTGCTTAACCCCTTGACCACTGAAAGGTTTTACCCCCTTCATAACCAGATCATTTTTTGCTATTCAGCACTGCACTACCTTTAAGTGGTATTAAACATTAGTTTGTTTTTGTTTGTTTTTTTGTTTTTTTTAATAATATCCCTATACTAATGTGCTCTGTGCAGTGGTTTTGCATAAAGCAGCCCTGATCCTCTACTTCTGCGGTCACTGGCCGGCGCTCCAGGCCCCTCCTCTTCATTGGGCGTCCCCACGGAAAGCCGTTTTCCATTGGGGCACACTTGCTGGCGCGCTCCCGAGCCCTGCTGCGGCATCAATTGACACAGACAGCGGGACTCGGCTCACAGCTTTTGATTGAGAGCAGCGGGAGCCGTATAAAATTAAAAAAAACTAACGGCAACATACAAGGCTATCCACAACATCTCCCCCAACTACATCACCAATCTCATCTGCAGATATCACCCAAATCGTCCTCTCCGCTCCACCCAGGACCTCCTGCTCTCTAGCTCCTTTTGTTAATGCTTGCCTCCAGGACTTCTCCAGAGCCTCTCCCATCCTCTGGAACTCCCTGCCCCAGTACGTTCGGTGAGCCCCTTTAGGCGATCCCTGAAAACTCACTTATTCAGGGAAGCCTACTCCACCTCCACCTAAGAACTGTCTCTTCTGTATTGAACTGTATTGTAATTGTACTGTCCCCCCTGTACGTTGTAAAGTGCTGTGCAAACTGTTAGCCCTGTATAAAATAATAATAAAAATATGTCCAACAGTGGCTGGAGCTGCTGCGCTTGTACACATCGCTGGATCGGATCAGGCTCAGGTAAGAAAAAGGAGGAGTCTGGGGAGGGGGGGGGGGAGCTGCAACATAGAAGGTGAAAAAACCTGAATGCATTAAGGTGGAAAACCAAAAAAAAAAAAAACAGCAAACCCTTTATGCCCTGTGCACACGACCGTCGGAAAAATATAGAACATGCTCTCTATCTAAATCCATCTGAATTTTCGACAGAAAAAGTCCAATGGGGTATACACACAGTCGGAATATACGATGAAAAGCTCCCATCGGACTCTTTCTGTCGGAAATTCCGCTCGTGTGTACACGGCATTACAAGCAATGGTGCAGTCATGCAACACTGTACGCAAATTAAATGTTTATCTTTTTTTTCACACAAATAGCATTTTCTTTTGGTGGTATTTGATCACCGCTGGGTTTTTCATTTTTTGCGATTAAAAAATAAAAAAGACCGAAAATTTTGAAAAACAATATTTTCTACTTTTTGTTCTAAAACATATAAAAAAAAAAAAATCTAATTTAGGACAAAATTCATTTATTATTTATTCTGCAAAATGTTTTTGGTTAAAAAAAAAAAAAAAAAAAAAAAACGAAATAAGTGTATATTAAATGATTTGTGGGAAAGTTATACA
Organism: Aquarana catesbeiana; assembly: GCF_042186555.1. NCBI lineage: Eukaryota > Metazoa > Chordata > Amphibia > Anura > Ranidae > Aquarana > Aquarana catesbeiana. The sequence continues at coordinate 297,015,964 of NC_133332.1, read as the reverse complement.
AACAATGGTGTATATATATATATATACGGGAATTTACACAGCTATAGAGGCTATAATGTAATGGCGATAAGCAGCGACTTATAGTGTGCCTGTGATAGGGTGGGGGCATTCTGGCGCTAACAGACTTTATCTGGGAGGGTCACTAACTGACATTGACATTGCTAGTGACACTAATACAGTGATAATACTGTACACTGACACTGGCTAGGAAGGGGTTAACATCTAAGGGCAAAAGGGGTTGACTGTGTGCCTAACAATGTGTAACGTGTGCTACTTTTACTTTACTATGTGGCTGTTTTATGTTCATAGTACACAGAGTTCTGTGTTTTTGTAAACACAGAACTCTGTGTGTGATTGGCCACAGCTGACCAGCTGACTTCTGCCACAATCATTGGCTGAAATTTGCAGCCAAACTCGTGCTGTCCAATCACAGCATGGGTTGGCAGGGGGCGCGCGCATTCATGCCCCAAACCTGGAAGCAAGCCGACAACATACGTTGTCCGGCCTCTGCCGCTCACCGGCAGTAAAACTATTGTGGGCGGGTGGCAAGTAGTTAAAGGATAAGTGCACTTTTAAACAAAAATCCACTTAATCTTTTTACTCCTGTCCCCCCTTAACAGATGCTTATTTATCTAAAAACAATGATTGTTGTTCTGCTACTTTTTTACATCCAGCGGTGCAAGTCTTCACTGCCCTGGTTGCGCCTGCACATTATAGCGCCATAGGCTTCCTAGGGACCGTCTTATTTTGTATTGAGACCAAAGGGGCACTAATGGACAGGCGCAGCCGGGACAATGAAGATTTGAACAACTGGATGTCAACAAACACTGGAGGCAGTGGCTGTGAGATTTAAGTAAGTATGCATCTGTGGTGGGGGTGGGGGGGGGGGAGTGGCCTAGATTAGGTTAAAGTAAGGGAGCAAAAGGATAAAATAAACTTTGTTTTAAACCTTTCTCTGCCAAAGCACACATTTGAAAAATCATTTTGGGATTGAAGATTGCATAAAACCCCCAAACTTTATATATTTTCTGAAAGCACACACCTAGAGAATAAAATGGTAGTTCAAATTTTTTATGTCACTTGTGTAGCAGTCTCCTCTCCTCGACTTCCAAGCAGGGCCGATCCTAGGGTCACAGGCGCCTGGGTGCAGAAATATTTCTGGCACCCCCATATGGGCGTGGTCATCTTACTAACTCCTCCCCTTTGCTAATGTTTCTATGGCAACAACTCCACCTCTCCATCTGTAAACCCCACCACTTTGTTTTATGGCACAGTAGCAGCATTTGATGGGCACAGTGGCTGTGTTTGATGGGCACAGTGGCAGCTTTTGATGGGCACAGTGGCTGTGTTTGATGGGCACATTGGCAGCTTTTGATGGGCACAGTGGCAGCTTTTGATGGGCACAGTGGCACTGCATTAGATGGGCACAGTGGCACTGCGTTTGGGCACAGTGGCTGCGTTTGATGGGCACAGTGGCAGCGTTTGGAAACAGTGGCTATGTTTGGCACAGTGGTAGCTTTTGATGGGCACAGTGGCAGCTTTTGATGGGCACAGTGGGCTTTTGATGGGAACAGTGGCACTGCGTTTGGGCGCAGTGGGCATTTGATGGGCACAGTGGCTGCGTTTTATGGCACAGTGGCTGCATTTGATGGGCACATTGGCTGTGTTTGGCATAGTGGCTACATTTGATGGGCACAGTGGATGCGTTTGTTGGGCACAGTGGCAGCTTTTGATGGGCACAGTGGCTGCGTTTGGGCACAGTGGCTGCGTTAGGGCGCAGTGGCTGCTTTTAGGCGGGGCACAGTGGCTACGTTTGATGGGCACAGTGGCTATGTTTGGGCACAATGGCTGCGTTTGGTGGGCACAGTGGCTGCGTTTGATGGGCACAGTGGCTGCGTTTTATGGGCACAGTGGCTGCGTTTGATGGGCACAGTGGCAGCATTTGATGCGCCCTGTGGCTGTGTTTGATGGGCACAGTGGCTGTGTTTGATGGGCACAGTGGCAGCGTTTGACGGGCACAGTGGCAGCGTTTGACGGGCACAGTGGCAGCTTTTGATGGGCACAGTGGCACTGCGTTTGGGCACAGTGGCCGTTTGATGGGCACAGTGGCTGCGTTTGATGGGCACAGTGGCTGCGTTTGGGCACATTGGCTGCGTTTGGGCACAGTGGCTATGTTTGGGCACAATGGCTGCGTTTGGTGGGCACAGTGGCTGCGTTTGGTGGGCACAGTGGCTGCGTTTGGTGGGCACAGTGGCTGCGTTTGGTGGGCACAGTGGCTGCGTTTGATGGGCACAGTGGCTGCGTTTGATGGGCACAGTGGCAGCATTTGATGGGCACAGTGGCAGCGTTTGATGCGCCCAGTGGCTGTGTTTGATGGGCACAGTGGCTGTGTTTGGGCACAGTGGCAGCATTTGACGGGCACAGTGGCTGTGTTTGGGCACAGTGGCAGCTTTTGATGGGCACAGTGGCAGCTTTTGATGGGCACAGTGGCACTGCGTTTGGGCACAGTGGCCATTTGATGGGCACAGTAGCTGCGTTTGATGGGCACAGTGGCTGTGTTTTATGGGCACAGTGGCTGTGTTTTATGGGCACAGTGGCTGTGTTTTATGGGCACAGTGGCTGCGTTTGATGGGCACAGTGGCAGCATTTGATGCGCCCTGTGGCTGTGTTTGATGGGCACAGTGGCTGTGTTTGATGGGCACAGTGGTAGCGTTTGACGGGCACAGTGGCAGCTTTTGATGGGCACAGCGGCTGTATATGGGCACAGTGGCAGCTTTTGATGGGCACAGTGGCACTGCGTTTGGGCACAGTGGCCGTTTGATGGGCACAGTGGCTGCGTTTGATGGGCACATTGGCTGCGTTTGGGCACAGTGGCTATGTTTGGGCACAATGGCTGCGTTTGGTGGGCACAGTGGCTGCGTTTGGTGGGCACAGTGGCTGCGTTTGGTGGGCACAGTGGCTGCGTTTGATGGGCACAGTGGCTGCGTTTGATGGGCACAGTGGCTGCGTTTGATGCGCCCAGTGGCTGTGTTTGATGGGCACAGTGGCTGTGTTTGGGCACAGTGGCAGCATTTGACGGGCACAGTGGCAGCTTTTAATGGGCACAGTGGCTTTGTTTGGGCACAGTGGCAGCTTTTGATGGGCACAGTGGCAGCTTTTGATGGGCACAGTGGCACTGCGTTTGGGCACAGTGGCCATTTGATGGGCACAGTAGCTGCATTTGATGGGCACAGTGGCTGCGTTTGATGGGCACAGTGGCTGCGTTTGATGGGCACAGTGGCTGCGTTTGGGCACAGTGGCAGCTTTAGATGGGCACAGTGGCTGCATTTGGTGGGCACAGTGGCTGCGTTTGATTGGCAAAGTGGCTGCATTTGATTGGCACAGTGGCTGCGTTCGATTGGCACAGTGGCTGCGTTTTATGGCACAGTGGCTGCATTTGATGAGCACAGTGGCAGCATTTGATGCGCCCAGTGGCTGTGTATGGGCACAGTGGCAGCTTATGATGGGCACAGTGTCTGTGTTTGGGCACAGTGGGCGTTTGATGGGCACAGTGGGCATTTGATGGGCACAGTGGGCATTTGATGGGCACAGTGGCAGCTTTTGATGGACACAGTGGCACTGCATTTGATGGGCACAGTGGCTGCGTTTGGGCACAGTGGCAGCTTTTGATGGGCACAGTGGCTGTGTTTGATGGGCACAGTGGTTGTGTTCGGGCACAGTGGCTGTGTTTGATGGGCCCAGTGGCAGCCTTTGGGCACAGTGGGCGTTTAATGGGCACAGTGGCAGCTTTTGATGGGCACAGTGGCTGAGTTTGATGGGCACAGTGGGCGTTTGAGCACATTGGCTGCTTTTAATGGGCACAAACAACTTACTTCCAAGTTCCTTGACCGGCCTGGATGCTGGTGCAGTGCAGGGACAGGGAGTCACTCACTGTGACTCACAGCAAGGCAGGCAGCCATACCTGAGCAGCTCTGCTCGCTCTCTTCAGGAGCCTGGAGGAATACTTCAGACCAGGCACGCCACATGAGACACGCTCCGAGTCCGCTCCCTCTGAGCCACGCTGTCTAATGATGGCAGAGGTGGGCGGAGCTTGTTTACTAGCCGCAGAGGCGTCGTGCAAAGAATGCTGGGGGGGCCGCGGCGCGCTCTGAATGCTGGGGCGGCCGCTGCCTCTCTGACGTCACTGGTTGCTAGCTAGAAGCCGGCCGGGCGGCCAGCGATTCTAGCAAGTGAAGTGAGCAACCAGTGCAGTCAGCTTCAGTGCCCCTCTTCTGCAGGCAAATTACAACGCTGGGGTGCGGTGCACCCCGCACAGAATTGGCCCTGCTTCCAAGGGCCCGATGGTGACCCCCAGAGCCAGTTAGAATTGACATTCCTCCTCAGGATGCAGATTACTTGGAATAGTGGGTGTTGTGCAAGGTGATTTTGTGCAAGATTGGGTACCAGTGACTTTTTGTAAAAATGAACAGACAGAGTTTTATTTCTCATAACAGGAACATTGGACAGAGGGTTTAGGGCACAGGACACTCTTAGGCAAATTCAATAGCAATTAAGGAAAACTCCACAGACAAAAATAGAACTAGGCAGACAGCAATACAGAATGAGAGCCTTTAAGCTGAATGTAGCAGTCTGTATCTTGTAGCAACCGCTGTCTCCTATGGCAACAAATTTTCTCACAGAATCCTATTGTAGATCTTCCAGCTTAACTGACAGTATCTCACTGTAGATCCTAAAGCTCAGCTCGCCGTCTCTCTCAGTAGACTTCCTGGACTCTCAGCCAAGTTCCCCAAGCTTCACCCACAGCTAACTGCTGTACTTTATCTTCAAGCTTTACTTACAGCTACCCGCCATACTCCTTCAAGCTTTGCTCACAGCTAACCGCTGCATTCCTGGATGAATCTCTACTGAAGCTTTCCCACCACTTCACTGTCCCCGGCTAGTGAAGTGTCTGCTCTGGTACTCCTTCAGAACTTCATCCTTTCCAAACTTGCCTTCGGTAACAGGAGTGGTCGTCCCTTTGTGGCAGCTGCTTCTCCTTTACCTCCGACAACGATCAGGCTCCCCTCAGGCTGAGCCTCTAACACATGTGGTTCTGCCCCAGACTTAGGGCTTAAACTTGGTTGCTCCTCCTTTGCAGAACCCCAAACTGTTGGATAGGCCTTAAGTGGACCTAGCAGCTAGCATGCCTCCTGGATAGGCCTCAGGCTTCAGGCCTAGCAACCAGGAGCTTCTCAACATACACCTATCCAGGCTGCAGCCTCGGATCACCTAATTCCTCCCAAATAAATAGCCCATCCCAGCATACACAGCGGTTAAAGGAACCCCTGCTGATTGGCTGAGACAACCTAGTTTCCCATTACCGGAACTTATGGTAATCCATCATTCTAATGCCAAAGACAACAGTGCTACCTATTGACAGAAGAGAGAGACTACCCCAAACTCAGACTTAGGACAGGAATCACTGGATCAACCTACCAATTAGCCAAGATAGTTACCATCTAGCACAACTAGATTTATTGGCAGCCCTGTTTAGGACCAGGGTGCTACACTTGATGTTACCGCAAAGATCTAGGAAACACAACATTTCTGTAAAAAACATACTAAAGTAAACTTTAGTGCAAACAAACGCAATAAACTATCCATATTTTTGGTAAAATATAAAATGCGAAGTTGCACCAAGTAAATAGATACCCAACATGTCAAACCTTATATATATGCACACCTGTGAAATGGCAACAAACTTCAGTACCCTATATTTTCTATAGGTGATGCTTTAAAAGCTTCCTATAGGTCATGAGTTTCATGTTACGGAGAAGGTCTTGTGCTAGAATTATTATTCCAGCATGCGTGGTGATATGTAATGTTATTGCAATCAACGTTTTCACGTGTTGTGGGGGTGGGGCTCTATTTTTTGTGGGGAGTGGATTTTATGTGCTTAGGTGGAATTATTTATTTATTTTTTTTGCAAAGAAAAGTTTTTGTTTTCTTTTAACTTTTTTTTTTTTTTCATCACATAGGGGACAAAAAAGTGCCCTATGTAATGGTTTTTAGGTGACAGTTTCTCTTTAATGAGACATGCAGGGTCTAGAAGACCCTGCATGTCTCCTCTTGGCTTCACTGAATGTATTGCAATGCACATCACATTGCAATAAATACCTTCCCGGCCATTCTATTTTTTTTTTGTTTTGGTCAAGAAGGGGGTAAAATCTTCCGGGCCTGAATTGGTTAAAGGTGTCACACTTGTATGTAGCAAAGATTTGTTGCAGCTGTAACTCTCTGACTACATTTCCTGACTGCAGAGTTTCTGCTGTAAGTGGACACAATACACATCTAGGCAGCTACAGGTCACTAGTCTGCCATGGTCCTCATCAGATGACGAGTGGTTGCTGAATTCGTTCTCAAGCTAGCCCAGCCTTTCTCAACCTTTCAACACAGAGGAACCCTTGAAATAACTTTCTGGTCTCAAGGAACCCCTACTAAAAATGACTATATCTAGAACTCATGATACATTAGTGTGATGGTCAGTGGAAAGAATGCTCCTTACACTTGTGGTCATTGGGAAGAATTCCTTCATGGTAAAAAAATTACCCCCTTACCAGAGTAAAAAATGAACCCCTTGCAGATTGTCAGCCCTTTTAAAAGGGGCGTGACCCCCGAAAACCTGTCAACTCTCCAACCATTTGATCCTATAGCGAGTTTCACTGCGTCCAGCTGGAGTGCATCTCCAGGTGGTCGCGCCCTCCTGTGTGTTTTTTTGCAGTGCCCTTAGAGATAGCTAAAAAGATCAATGGTGTCAGTGGGAACTTCTCTATGGGGAAGAAATTGCTCATGGAACCCCTAGAAACCTCTGGAGGAACTCTGGTTGGGAAACCCCGAGCTACCCTTTTTCCCCGAAAATAAGACCTAGCGTGACTGTCGGTGAATGCTGCAATATAAGCCCTACCCCCCAAATAAGCCCTACCCCGTTTCCCCGAAAATAAGCCCTACCCTGAAAATAAGACCTACAAGGACTTTAACTAGGGCTTATTTGGGGGGTAGGGCTTATATTGCAGCCATCACCGACAATCACGCTAGGTCTTATTTTCGGGGAAACAGGGTAACCAAATACCGCTGACAGTCAACTCAATGACAGTCAACTCAACATCAATGAGCTACAAATCAGACCTTTCACTTACTCTGATTCATTTTTCTCGAAATAACAAAAAGACAAATTAGTAGTTCCTAAAAATTGCTCCTGTGACCTAGCTGGAACCATAATCCAAAAAGAGCCAAAACTCAAAGAGCAGTTTATTAAACAGCAATATCAAGTGTCACGTACATTGACCTGTCCTGCACAGTAAATGCCTCCTTGTTCTCCATCTAGATATATCAGCATTTCTCACCATAATGATATGATATGTTGTACCCCTTCACAACTGCAGACATCACACAAGTACCTCTTCGTGTTTGTCAAATTAACATAAGTACCTACTTTGATTACAAATATATTGCCGGTGCCTTCTAAATGTGTTTTCCGGCTTTCAAAACAAAACCTTGTGCTTGTAAAAAGGAGGAAACAAATTGGTTTGTTTTGAATACAGTTTCCTTTACTAAAGCAATAAATAAAACATAATTACTCTGGGTTACAGCTGAACTCCAGGCAGGGTGGATAAAAATCTGCGATTTTTTTTTTTTTTTTTTTTTTTTTTTAATCAAAATTTTTTTTTAATTTAAATCGGATTTTTTTTATTTTTTATCAAATTTATTTTAATAAAATGCTTTTGGAGTATAAATCTATCTAAAGATAGTTTTCTATTTAAGATACATTCATAATTAAGTTTATTCAGCATGAAATGGAGCTTAATTATGTAGCATGAGGCTATATATTCTGCAATATTTATATTTTTGGAAAACTCATTAAATGAATCCAAGCTCTGCAAGCTGAGATAACATGCACTGCATTGATGCATTCACACAATTTCACAGTAACCATGAGATAAAACAGAGTTCAGGAATGTTCCTTTTTCCTATTGTTTTGCAAATCTATGTACACTACAAACTGTATGATTGAATCAGTTCTGATATCGCTGTTTAACTAACCTGACAGCTTATTATTCTAAATGGGAAAGCTTCATTTTGTTTGCAAATATTAAAGATTCTAACTACCAGCAAGAATAAGTCCTCACATTTCAAGAGCACCTGTCATTTCAGATCCATCATGGCAGCGCCTGTTAGCCAGCATCCACTCACATACTGCCGTTGTTGCCATGCCCCTCACCTTGTTGTGTCACTGCCGCATCACCAGCCAGGTCATTAAAATGAAACGAACTGTTGGTGAGTCAACAGCGGTCAGAGGAGGAGCCACTGCGGGACAGAGATGACAGTTGCTCTTTAAAAATTATGATTTAAAGTGGTGTTCCGGCCGAAATTATACCTTTTAAATAAAAATACCCCTATAATACACAAGCTTAATGTATTCTAGTAAAGTTAGTCTGTAAACTAAGGTCTGTTTTGTTAGTTTATAGCAGTAGTTTGTCATTTTATAAACTTACAGCAGGCCGTGGCCATCTTAAGTGTGGGCATCTGAAGCCAGACTGTATTTCTTCCTGGATCTCATCCTTGCAGATCTCGCACATGCTCAGTGCAGCACAAGCAGTGTAACAGGTTTCAGGTCAGGTTTCCATAGCAACAGCAGTGTCAGAGGAAGTTGCCGCCCCTTCCCAGAAGGCATTGCAAACAGGAAATGATGCGATGGGCCGCGGCCAGGGAGGAGGAAGTGAAAAATGAATACAGCAGATATACAGTAGGTGCTGAGAAAAAAAAATAAAAAAAATCCAATTTGTTTACAGTGCACAGTTTAGTGAGGGATACTGAAGAGTTGTAAAAGTGGGTGGAACTCCACTTTAAATCAAGATTTGAATCAAATCCACCCTGATTCCAGACAAATAGCTAGGCACATTGTTGAAATACAAACATGTCAAGCATTTGGACTTGCTATTCTGGTCAGCCAGTCTTATGATTCGGGTTACTCATCACTCTCATGTTTGTAAACTCTCAGTGCTTGATTGACACACCTCTGTAATGCATTAGACCCCATTTCATTGTGCTGCTTCCCTCTCTACTGGCCACTAGTTCTACTAGGAAATAAGTAAATATACTAGTACTATTTAAAATACTTAATGTTTTATTTTTTTTTGCAAAATGCAAAACTGGATTAAACAGTGTTTTGTTAGGCCCCTTTGACACTCGTGCGAACTTGAAGCAATGCCTGTGTAATCTTGAGGTCTATGGACCTCAAGTCGCATCAAAGTTGAACCAAAGTAGTGCAGTGAAGTCGCACAGATATGAACGGTACTCACTCGAAATCTTGGGGTACAACTTGTCATGCGACTTTGAAGTTCCAAGTTGCACAAGTGTGAAAGGGGCCTTAAAGTGTTCCTAAACCCAGGACCCTGCATTCACTATATCTGGTCTCCCACAGTACACAGAACATGGAAATGCAATTATTTTAGTAAATATAAACTGCTAAATACCTTTTCTCATCAGCAGTATATAGCAGTCTTGTGACTTCTATGACTGTGTGGTTAAAGCTTGTAGGAGGAATTTTAATTCTGCTCTAAGAGGCTGCAGGACCCCTAACCCTCTGTTTGGACAGTGCTGATTGGCCCTGTGCTGATCACATCCCAAGAAAAAAAACGCAGCACACTGCATCAAATTGGTCTGCATGGCCGTCGTCCCAGAAGGAAGCCTCTTCTAAAGATGATGCACAAGAAAGCATAGATTACTGGAACCATGTCCTGTGGTCTGATGAGACCAAGATAAACTTATTTGGTTCAGATGGTGTCAAGCATGTGTGGCGGCAACCAGGTGAGGAGTACAAAGACAAGTGTGTCTTACCTACAGTCAAGCATGGTGGTGGGAGTGTCGTGGTTTGGGGCTGCATGAGTGCTGCCGGCACTGGGGAGCTACAGTTCATTGAGGGAACCCTGAATGCCAACATGTACTGTGACATACTGAAGCAGAGCATGATCCTCTCCCTGGGCTGCAGGGCAATATTCCAACATAACGACTCCAAACACACCTCCAAGATGACTACTGCCTTGCTAAAGAAGCTGAGGATAAAGGTGATGGACTGGCCAAGCATGTCTCCAGACCTAAACCCTAATGAGCATCTGTGGGGCATCCTCAAACGGAAGGTGGAAGAGTGCAAAGTCTCTAACATCCACCAGCTCTGTGATGTTGTCATGGAGGAGTGGAAGAGGACTCCAGTGGCAACCTGTGAAGCTCTGGTGAACTCCATGCCCAAGAGGGTTAAGGCAGTGCTGGAAAATAATGGTGGCAACATGAAATATTGACACTTTTGGCCCATCTTGGGCATTTTCACTTAGGGATGTACTCGCGTTTGTTGCCAGCGGTTTAGACTCCTTTCACACTGAAGGCGCTTTTCAGGCATTTTAGCGCTAAAAATAGCGCCTCTCAAGCCTCCCCAGTGTTAAAGCTTGAGTGCCTTCACACTGGGGTGGTGCGCTTGTAGGAGCGAAAAAAAAAAGTCCTGCAAGCAGAGTCTTTGGGGCTGTGCGGGAACGGTGTATACACTGCTCCTAAACCGCCCCTGCCATTGAGATCAATGGGCATCGCTGCCAAAGCACCTGCATATCGCTTCGGCAACGACGCTTGGTGGACGGTTTTGACCCTTTCCTTGGCCACTAGCTGGGTTAAAAGCACCCCACTAGCGGCCGTTTGGTCCGCTATAACAGAGGTAAAGTGCCACTAAAACGAACGTCGGTTTACCACTAACGCAGCCGCACTAGCAGTGTGAAAGGACTCTTATGGCTGTGTGTTGAGTTATTTTTGAGGGGACAGCAAATTTACACTGTTATACAAGCTGTGCACTCACTACTTTACATTGTAGCAAAGTGTCATTTCTTCAGTGTTGTCACATGAAAAGATATAATAAAATATTTACAAAAATGTGCGGGGTGTACTCACTTTTGTGAGATACTGATAAGCACGCTTTACTGCAGATACAGACTGATTTTATTGTTGTGGGTTTAGTAACACTTTAATGTCTGCCTGATGAGCTATGAAAAAAAAAGGCATTCATGAAGTGTGAGACTTTGGTGAGGTCACACAAAGTAGTGAGAGGACAAAAACATTCAGAGAGCTCAATGGTTTCTATTAGACTGTTCACAACAGACAATACTACCCTTCAGTGCATACCCAGCAGGTCACTAGAAATAGAAAATGCACCAATGGGAGGATCGCCAGACCAAAGGATAGGCGAGTCCAAATTCATGTACTAAAAAAAAATAAGCTAACGCATTTCAGGGATCATAAAAACTACTTCATCAGGGCTACAACAAAATATAAATGTGACTGGATTAATCATAAGTCTAACAACATAGAAAATCACGTATAAGGCCCCTTTCACATGGGGCAGAATCTGTCCAAGAAGATCCACCTGTTCAGTGAAGGATCCTCTCCGCTGAGTAGGCGGATAACAGGTGACAGCCCGCTGATATTCCTTTATATTTATTTCTATGCACGTGCACATGTATGTGTATTGTGTGTTTGTATGCATGTACTGTATATAGAAACATATATATTTATGTATGTTGCACATGATTTTTTTTGTTGGTAGACTTATGACTATGCCAATCACATTTATAATATGTTCTGTTGTCCTGATAAAGTGGGAAATTTTTCTGGCCCCCAAAATGTTTGTGTGTTGCTGTGTTTTTTTAGTGTAAAACTATACATGAATTTGGTCTCCTTCATCATTTGGTCTGGCACACTTTCCATTGATGTTTTTGTTTTTTTCTGTTGTCCACTTATAATCTCTTGTGGATCTTAGGCATGTTAAATACAAAAATACGTACACAGAGCATACATGGCACACTATGTCCTTATCCCCCTGCAGCCACTCCTCCTGATGCTCATGCCAGTAATTCCTGGCTGTCAGAATGACATCTGGGATTTGCTATACAGTGCCTTGAAAAAGTATTCACACCCCTTGAAGTTTTCCACATTTTGTCATGTTACAACCAAAAACGTAAATTTATTTTATTGGGATTTTATGTGATAGACCAACACAAAGTGGTACATAATTGTGAAGTGGAAGGCAAATGATAAATGGTTTTCCAAATTGTTTACAAATAAATATGTGAAAAGTGTGGCATACATTTGTATTCAGCCCCCTTTACTCTGATACCCCTAACTAAAATCCAGTGGAACCAATTGCCTTCAGAAGTCACCTAATTAGTAAATAGAGCCCACCTGTGTGTAATTTAATTTTAGTAAAATAACGTAAAAGTAATACCTAAAATCTAGTGGAACCAATTATACAGCTGTTCTGTGAAGCCCTCAGAGGTTTGTGAGATAACCTTAGTGAACAAACAGCATCATGAAGGCCAAGGAACACACCAGACAGGTCAGGGATAAAGTTGAGGAGAAGTTTAAAGCAGGGTTAGGTTATAAAAAATATCCCAAGCCTTGAACATCTCACAGAGAACTGTTCAAATCATCCGAAAATGGAAAGAGTATGGCACAACTGCAAACCTACCAAGACATGGCCGTCCACCTAAACTGACAGGCCCGGCAAGGAGACCATTAATCAGAGAAGCAGCCAAGAGACCCATGGTAACTCTGAAAGAACCGCAGAGATCCACAGCTCAGGTGGGAGAATCTGTCCACAGGACAAATATTAGTCGTGCACTCCACAAATCTGGCCTTTATGGAAGAGTGGCAAGAAGAAAGACATTGTTGAAAGAAAGCCATAAGAAGTCCTGTTTGCAGTTTGTGAGAAGCCATATGGGGGACACAGCAAACATGTGGAAGAAGGTGCTTTGGTCAGATGAGACCAAAATTGAACTTTTTGGCCTAAAAGCAAAACGCTATTTGTGACGGAAAACTAACACTGCACATCACCCTGAACACACCATCCCCACCATGAAACATGGTAGTGGGAGCATCATTTTTTTCTTCAGCAGGGACAGGGAAGTTGGTCAAAGTTGATGAGACGATGGATGGAGCCAAATGCAGGGGCAATCTTAGAAGAAAACCTGCTAGAGTCTGCAAAAGACCAGAGACTGGGGTGGAGGTTCACCTTCCAGCAGGACAATGACCCTAAACATACAGCCAGAGCTACAATGGAATGGTTTAGATCAAAGCATAGTCATGTGTTAGAATGGCCCAGTCGAAGTCCAGACCTAAATCCAATTGAGAACCTGTGGCAAGACTTGAAAATTGCTTGAAAATTGCTGTTCACAGACGCTCTCCATCCAATCTGACAGAGTTTGAGCTATTTTGCAAAGAAAAATGGGCAAAAATGTCACTCTCTAGATTTGCAAAGCTGGTAGAGACATCCCCAAAAAGACTTGCAGCTGTAATTGCAGCGAAAGGTGGTTCTACAAAGTATTGGCTGAATACAAATGCACGCCACACTTTTCACATATGTATTCATAAAAAAATGTGAAAACCATTAATCGTTTTCTTTCCACTTCACAATTATGTGATATGAATACTTTTTAAAGGCACTGTATATTACAATAGCCACTGCTGTGAAAAATAGAGCTTTTCAATAATATTTTGTCTGCTGATTTTTTAAAATATCATTGCTGTTATTTTATCTATTAACACGTAAACTGTTTTCATTTTCATTTGTTTTGTTTGCTTTTTTTCACGTTAATTAAAAAAAAATGTGCATCATTAAAAAAAAAAGAAATCCTTTATTTCTTACGTAACTAACAATTGCTTTGTACCAGGAAAGGTAACTTTTGCAAACCAGAAAATGAAATGTATACTTTTTATTTACACTAATGATTGTAAAAAATGAACACTGGTTGAAAGAGAAAAAAGCAAACTTTTTTTTTGTTTTGAATGTGTAAAATATAAAAAGATTATTATTATTTTTTTTTAAAAAAAACCTTGTTAATCCTAAAAAAATTTTAAATGTCTTTTTTTTTAAACTTGAAGCAGACCTTCAGCCCCATGAGTGATTTAATATCTCTGCACTCCTCCACAATTTAGAAAGCAGATTCATTTTTTTTTGTTTCCTTTTTGTAGGTTGGTTTTGGCATTTTGCACAACACTGGACTTGCTGGTGAGATGAGGGATAATGCTGCACAACAGGTAAGTGGGGGTTACAAATTTAAAAAAAATATAAAATGCAAGTAATTTTTAAATATATTGATTTAGCAGTAGGCCCATAGCAGAAAAGTAATAATCATTCTGGTATATAGATGCGTAAGTTGAATTAATTAAGATTAACAGACTGAAGTATTACCCGAATTGATCAAAGCCCGGAACCCAAAGCTTGTGCCCCAGGTCTTGTTTGCAGTAATTACTGTTGTCTCAAGAATAATTCTTTAGACTATCCTACATACATTTTTGATGAATTTGGCATCTGATAATTGTTTGTTTTTTTGTTTTCTTTCAGCTCCACTTGAAAAGGCATTCCCCCCCCAAACGGTACTTTAAAACCATAAAAGGCAAGAAATTTAGTGAGTTGAAAAAATATTTTTTTAATTATTTACTGAGTTGTATGATCACCTACAGTGAGGGAAAAAAGTATTTGATATCCTGCTGACTTTGTTCGTTTTCCCACTGACAAATGATCAGTCTATCATTTTAATGGTAGGTTTATTTTAACAGCGAGAAAAAGAGCAACAACAAAAAAAATCCAGAAAAACGCATTTAAAAAAAAATATAAATTGATTTGCATTTTAATGAGTGAAATAAGTATTTGACCCCTTCGCAAAACATGACTTAGTGCTTGGTGGCAAAATCCTTGTTGGCAATCACAGAGGTCAGACGTTTCTTGTAGTTGGCCACCAGGTTTGCACACATCTCAGGAGGGATTTTGTTCCACCCCTCCTTGCAGATCCTCTCCAAGTTATTAAGGTTTTGAGGCTGATGTTTGGTAACTCGAACCTTCAGCTACCTGCACATATTTTCTATGGGATTAAGGTCTGGAGACTGGCTAGGCCACTCCAGGGCCTTAATGTGCTTCATCTTGAGCCACTCCTTTTTTGCCTTTGCCATGTGTTTTGGATCATTGTCATGCTGGAATACCCATCCACGACCCATTTTCAATGCCCTGGCTGGGGGTTCTCGCCCAAGATTTTGACGGTACATGGCCCCGTCCATCGTCCCTTTGATGCATTGAATTTGTCCTGTCCCCTTAGCAGAAAAACACCCCCAAAGCATAATGTTTCCATCTTCATGTTTGACGAGGATGGTGTTCTTGGGGTCATAGGCAATTTTGGGTTGTCAAGAAAGCAAGAGGTGGTTGAGGGGGGCAATCTTCCAGTGAGGACAAATATTCTGCTGATAATCATCTAAGGTGCCAGCCCTTACTTTGAGGAGGATTCCTCTTACTTTGTGCTGCGCCTTTAAAACAGGAAGTGAAAGGAAATCCCCCCAGCAGGATGTCGAGGAATGCAGGATGTTAGAGGAATACAGGAAGTATAATGCAGTGTTTTCTTAAATTCAGCTTGATATGGGAATTGCATGTTTAAAAATAATAAGGTTAAAAAAGATTTAATAATTTAGGAAGGATGAGAGATAAATAATGGTTATATATTTCAAGTAAATTATAAGGACTTTAAAGTTTGCCATAGATAACCCCAAATTATAGAAAAGAGCACTCAAAAGATATGTAAAAAATATACAAGTATTTCATATCATACTTAAAACCATAAAAACATATCCACAATCTATAGAACTATCTATCCTGCATTTCCCAACGGGTTGCATTTGTCACTCTATATGTATTGATCTTTTCATCCTCCATTCCCATTAATGGGTGATCCTGCTCTATATTAGTAGTTCACTGAGACTATACATATGGTTATTATCCAATAGGTAAGAATTGGTACTAGTGGGTTCCTCAAGAAGCTGTGGTGACCGTGGGGTAGTGCCTCCCTTTGTTTGGCTGGATTCATGTGCCTCATTCCTTCTTTCCCTTCGTCCTGGTTGAAGCTTTTTTTTTTGGCTTGAGCTTTCTGACTCCATCTATAGATGTAAGTACTCATTATTAGTCACACAGAGGTGATGACACATATATTTATATGTTTTGAATTAACGTTTGTATTTTTTTTTTCTATGTGTTTGGTATTGTAACATATGATACTTATTTTAAAGCATTTTCTAGCATTAATAGGATCCCCATGAGGAAGCCATTTGGCGAAACGCGTAGAGAACCTGATTGGTCATGACTTATTGATTCCTGCACCTGGGCTCTATATATGAAGACCTCCATTTATTTATACAACAAATGTGATTGGGCCATTTGAGATAGGCTTCAATACATATAGAGTAACAAATACAACCATTAAATTCCTTATCTATTTCTGTCTGAATTTTTAAATGGATGTGGTGCCATACTAATCGAGTCACCTCTCTACGTATTACTATTTCAAGTAGATTGGTTATCTTAAAAGTAAAATAAATACATTTGGATGTTGGACTTCTAGAAAATGGTTGCTACATTTGAAGGGTTCCATAGCAACGGAGGTGGAGGGCATTTCAGTGTTTAGTTTTCCTCTTTCTTTCCAGTCCAGAAGTGTTCACCTCCTCCCACTTCCTCTCGGAACTTACACAATGTGCACAGTCCCCAGAGGCCAGAACACTGCACTGTATCTGATATCGCCAGAGGGAGGAGGAAAAGGGCAGAGAACCCAGAAATTTCAGGCTCAGCCCAGCTGGGACAGATGGGCAGTGGTCAAATATGCAGTGGCAGAGTTGCAGACTGGCAGAAAGGAGCGGTTCAGAGTAAGAGGTGCTGGATGATAGAGGTGTCAGGGTGAAAAGTACACCTGGTTTACTTTGTGCTTCTAAGGCCTAAATATAAAAGCTGTCTACTTGTAAGTCTGCAGGTAGGCTTCTCTGACTAAACAACACCCGATATAATGTATGCCCCTGATCTACTGTAAGCGCAAGGAGGTTTAGTTAGCATAGGAGGAAGGTCATTAAGATTAAGGTATTTGAAAGCATAGCTAGACTTTGGACCTCCTTCAGACCTAGTGGTTGCAGTAATTTGCATGTAATCACAACAAATAATGGTGTTGTGGGACCATTATTTCATTTCAGAATGGCAATAGGTGCCAATGAACTCTTACAGTGCACCACAGCCCACATTGTCATGCATTGGCAGCCCATTCTTGATGATAAGGTTGCCTTAATGCAACACGTGTTTACTAGTATGCAGTAATGCACCACAATGGAAAGGCATAGTGTGAATGGAGCCTTAAGATTTTGATCTGCACTGCTGGCCATGTAATGTGTGGACTATAAAGACTTAGAACGGGGCTTCTCAAAATTGCAAGCAAAATGCGCTTTCCATATGTTTTAGGAAGCTTATTAAATCTGAACCTCTATAGTATGATATAGGTCTGAGATCTTAGCAAATATGTTTTATTCTGTTCCGAGTTTAACAAGTTGGATGCTTTTACTGTTAATAGAATCATTCTAAATATATTCAAACACACATACTGAATACAATTGACTTTTGATTGATATTAAAGTTTCAAACAGCATTTTCGGAACATTTTCTCGCCATAACCCATGATCCAACCCAGTCTTCCCCTCCTCCACTTTATATCCACAAAGTTCTGGTATAGAGTTCACCAGCATAATTGCTGCAGTGTTCACCTGTGGCCGTTGCAACTCCTGCTGCCTGCACTTATATGTTAGAACCCCATAGACCTCTAGGAGCCAGGAAACTGATCGGTCTTCTTTCTCCATGAAAGTCTACCTGCAGGACCTGGAGCCAGCATTTAGTGACAGTGCTGCAAATCTCTTCTAACCTTCAGGGATCCCTGCACATACCAACAATCAGCTCCCAGCACAGGAAGTCACCCATCACTAATTTGCAGCTCTTCTTATTTGATGATACGATGTGTAGGAGTAACAAATAGGTTACTAGTGACAGAAGAACTCCTGTGCTGGGAGCTGATTGATTTGGATGAGCCAAAATTATGCCAATAACTGAAGTATCAATAGGAATGGTGCAGTGCTAAAAAATATGATTGTAAAAATGTCCCAATAAGAACCAAAATAAATATGGTCAAACAAAAGTCCTCTCCGTCAGGAAGAAATAATACTCTAATCAGCGAGATCCATATTGAAAGGAGACACAGAAGAGAGATGAAAACATCATCACCAACACCCAAACAAACTGACCTTTACCATCAGTGTATGGGTTATACACGTGTGTAGAATAAAGGCAGTCTTCATAGAATAAACCAACAATCTTCTAATGGAGTAGTACCAACATATTCCCCTCTGAACTAAATGGAAGGCTTTAGATCTTCTTTTGGTAGCTGGATATTAAACCAAGTATACTCCAGTATGCATAAGCACCTCAAGATCGTGGTATGTAGGGAATAAAAAGAAAACGCTCATTGCGCAATCTCCATAAACAAGGATATGTTAATGAAAATATAAAAACCACTCACATTTAGTAAGAAGGTATACAGCAGTGTGAAGCGTCCAGTGCTTCCAACCACAAAGATGGCTGCCGTGTCACCGTCCCACCGCGTCCTGCATCGCCAGTCTCTATCATCGCCCAACGTTTCGTCATCAACATGCGTCTTCAGGGGCGTAGTTATGACGCAAACTGACGTGTATTTATAGGAACAACAGAACTGGACAGGCGGAAATCTGTACAGTTCTGTTGTTCCTATAAATACACGTCAATGTACATGCACTGTAGCATTAACGTTAAAAAGTAGATAAGCATGTGAAGGTGGAACCCAGACTACCTGGCACATGGCCATCTCGAGCAGCTGGGCAACCACTTAAAATACAGGCTGCAGGGCAACCCAAGTCCTGCAGCCCAACCAGCTACTGTCCCGTTCAGTAATGATGCCCTGAGGTCAAAACTTCCCATTCTCCAGGCCCTTACACTGTTATGCCCCATACACACGGTCAAATGTTCAACGGGAGCCTTTTGTAGGAAATTCCGACCGTGTGTAGGCTCCATCGGACAGTTTCCATTGGAATTTCTGTCGCACAAAATTTGAGATCTGGCTCTCAAATTTTCGGACAACAAAATCCGTTTGTGTAAATTCTGATCGTATGTACACAATTCCGACGCACAAAGTGCCACGCATGCTCGGAAGCAAGCAGAAGAGTAGCACTGGCTACTGAACGTCATTTTTCTCGGCTCATCGTACGTGTTGTACGTCACTGCGTTCTTGACGTTCGTAATTTCCGACCGACTTTGTGTGACCGTGTGTATGCAAAACAAGTTTGAGCCAACATCCGTTGGAAAAAAAACATGGACTTTGTTGCTGGAATGTCCGATCGTGTGTACGAGGCATTAACCTCATCTTCCTGGGAGTATTCACAGTCTTTGTCTGAGCACAACCTTGCAGGACCCGAATGGATATTCCACCATTCTTCAGGCATTGGCTGTAATAGATGCTAATATATATGACATAATAGTCCAGATATTGGTCAAGGGCATAGTCCAGATATTGTCTTACAATAGATAGCATTGCAGTTAACAGGAGGCATGAGGTGTCTTGTGGTTCATCCTGCATAATGCTCAGTCCTCCACCTATTCTCCAGATCTTCTCTGATGGTACACTACAAGTTATCAAGAGGAAACCCAAGTTTTCATCCTGCATAATGCTCAGTTCTCCACCTATTCTCCAGATCTTCTCTGATGGTACACTACAAGTTATCAAGAGGAAACCCAAGTTATCATCCTAAAGATTCCAAGCCAGGGACCTTCCTTTGTAAGCCTCTCTCTCCCCTCAGTCTTTCCCCAGGCAGAAGACCCTGAGGCCCAGCTCCTCCTACCTTAAATAGTGCTACCCATAGTACTCCATTAGGAGGAGGAGTAACTCTTATACCCCTGCCTTACCTGGAGTGGGTGGGTCTGCATCGCAATGGAATATGGCTTTCTCATTTCTAGACCCATGAGCTTAAAACCATCTCCCTACCCCCAAACTTCTGCTTCAGCTTACACAGGCACTGTAACCCAGGTCTACCAGCTCACACCACCAACCTGTAAACATTGAGTACAGGATAGAAACATGTACAACCATGTAATATTAAAGATAGGGCTGGAGTTCAGATTTGAGTCCACCTTTTACAAAAAACAAAAATAAATGCACATACTGTATATTTGCAGAAAAAAAGTATTTATATTTATATTGCATTTATTATCTTTTTTTGCAAATGAGCCTGCAAAGGTTTTACCCCCTTCATGACAGGACACTTTTTGCTATTCAGCACTGCGCTACTTTAACTGGCAATCGCGCGATCATGCCATGCTGTATCCAAAATTAATTTATTACATTTTTTCATACAAATACAGCTTTCCTTTGGTGGTATTTGATCAATCACCACTGGGTTTTTTACATTTTTTGTATATAAACGAAAAGAGACCAAAAATTTTGAAAATAAAAAACAATTATTTTTACTTTCTGCTATAAAACATATTCAATAATAATAAAAAAAAAAATCCAATATTATATATTTAGGCCAAAATGTATTCTGCTACGTCTTTGGTAAAAAAAAAAAATCTCAATAAGTGTATATTGATTGGTTTGTTCAAAAATGTATAACATCTATTAACTATTGTATAGATAATGGATTTTTTTTTATACTAGTAATGGTAGTGATCAGGAACTTATAGTGGGATTGTGATCGTGAGGCGGGCAATCTAACACTAAATGACACTGACATCTCCAGTTACACTAATACAGCGATCAGTGCTAATAATATACACTGTCACTGTACTAGTGACACTGCCTGGAAGGTGTTAACATTTAGGGACAATCAAAGGGTTATGTGCAATGTGCCAGTTTTTAGTGGACAAAATGGTATATTTCCGCTGTCTGTAGAGAGCCCTGGGTTGATTACCAACCCAGGGCTCTCTTCTGTCATTCGCTCAGCTGATTGCCGATTCCGGCCATAAATCATTTGCTGGGACCCGCTGATCGGCATATGCTGGGGAGAATGGCAGCACAGCCAGATCGGCGGTCACCCCCCTACACAGAAGAGCCAGATCACGTACATGTACAATGTCCGGGGTAGTGGGGCCGCTCTGCCACAGTATATCTGTGGTAGGCGGTCGCCAAGTAGTTACGTTGGAGAGCTGGAAAAAGTGTCAATGGACTATGAGTGCGCTGATTAACAGCTGCATAGAGATGCACCAAAATTTCAGTGGCCGAAACATATCCGGCGGAAATGGTGTTATTGGTATGGTAATGGTAATAATTAAAAAGTCAAATATAATACAATTATATATAAAAATGTATATATCTTTTAATAAATGTACTTTTTAGTTTTGGTTTTTGGTCAAATGCATCCTGCATTTTCGGTTTGGCACTAAAATGTCCATTCAGCTGCATTTTTTATAAAATCTGACAGCTGCTGGGGGAGGGGGGAACCCCTGCACACTGTCAGATGGGGGCCATTTTGGCACCCTAAATATGAGTGTAACATGTAAAATGGTATATAAGGTGGAATTACCCTTTAAGACTTTAATCCAGCAGTGACATTTTCTGACAGCTGCTGGGATAAGCTTGAACACTGTTGATATATACAGCAATAAAACCTGCCGGGGCCATTTCATGGTATTGTGGCTCCTGGGCTTTCTGCGATGTGTACAAGCCACAGTTTTCCATAATAACATCCGCCAACATGTTTAATTGAAAAAAAAAAAATAATAAGCTACACTGCAAAGCTTTCTGGGTCCTGATTTTTTACTGCTAAGCAAACTATGTGAGAAGCTGGCACCTGTCCTGCAACGTGTACCAGATCCATGTGCCAGATATTTGTTGGCCTACGCGTGTGTGTGTGTGTGGACAGGGGTGCCAGCGCTACCATGTGTTAAGAGTAAATTGGTGCCAACTGTGCTCTATCAGATATTGCTTTTCCTCTATCATGCAATCCCTCGCCTTACAATGCATAGAACAGCGGCCCAGTGTTTTCGGCACATATTGTAGTACATTCGGGGGCCCTCTCAGTAGGGAACATTTAAAGAGCCACTGACATAATTTAAAATCCTTTTTAATGTAAATTTAATTCAAATTTTCAGTTCTGGGCTTTTTAAATGGGCACCAAATGACAGGCTGGTATAATGCTGTTAAGCATTCAGGAAAAATTCCTTATATCTAAAAGTGCATGTAAAGGCAAAACTTTTTTGTTTTGGATGGAGTAGGTGAGGGTTAGCACCGCTGTCTGGTTTTACTGCTCTCTTTGTCTCTATTTGGGAGATTCTCCTTTTCTGTTGGTCCTGGTTGTCTCCATGAAAGCAGAAATAAATCCTAAAGCAAACATTTCTTATATTCAGCTTACCAATTCTTAGTTGTGGTGGCTGCATTCGTTTTCTTTTTTAGTCTTTATTTTTCACCTGGTGGTCTAGCTGGTAAGTGTGTTGTTTTTCAACAGATCAGGCTGCTCTGCAGATGTAGTAGTTCGAAGAAGCCATTTACCACTGACAAGGGTTCTTACAATTGTCAGCCTTTATTCATTTGTGTTCAACCTTTATCCAAAATTGAACAAAATTGTTGCTTTAACTGCTTAAAAAAATCTTAGCTGCAGGTTGTCATCAATTTGTTTAGTGTATCTAAATCTGGTAGTACTGTACATATAACACTCCCCTCCTCAGACTTACAATACTGTTGTCCAAAGGTGTCTCTGTTGCTCCTGTATCCAGAGTGGACCTCTAAAGATGAGGACACTGATGGAGAGACCTCTAATGTTGGGAACACTGATGAGGGACACTGATGGAGGGACCTCTAATGATGGGGACACTGATGGAGGGACCTCTAATGATGGGAACACCGATGAGGGACACTGATGGACGGACCTCTGATGATGGGGACACTGATGGAGGGACCTCTCATGTTGGGGACACTGATGGAGGGACCTGTAATGATAGGGACACTGATAGAGGATACTAATGGAGGGACCTCTCATGTTGGGGACACTGATGGAGGGACCTGTAATAATAGGGACACTGATAGAGGATACTAATGGAGGGACCTCTAATGATGGGGACACTGATGGAGGGACCTCTAATGTTGTGAACACTGATGGAGGGACCTCTAATGATAAGGACACTGATGGAGGGCCCTCTAATGATGGGGACATTGATGGAGGGGACACTGATGGAGGGACCTCTAATGATGGGGACACTGATGGAGGGACCTCTCATGTTGGGAACACCGATGAGGGACACTGATGGAGGGACCTCTAATGATGGGGACACTGAAGGAGGGACCTCTAAAGATGGGGACACTGAGGGAGGGACCTCTAAAGATGGGGACACTGATGGAGGACCTCTAATGATAGGGACACTGATGGAGGGCTCTCTAATTATGGGGACACTGATGGAGGGACCTCTCATGTTGGGAACACCGATGAGGGACACTGATGGAGGACCTCTAATGATAGGGACACTGATAGAGGATACTGATGGAGGGACCTCTAATGATGGGGACACTGATGGAGGGACCTCTAATGATGGGGACACTGAAGGAGGGACCTCTAAAGATGGGGACACCGATGGAGGTACCTCTAATGATAGGGACACTGAAGGAGGGACCTCTAAAGATGGGGACACTGAGGGAGGGACCTCTAAAGATGGGGACACTGATGGAGGGACCTCTAAAGATGGGGACACTGATGGAGGTACCTCTAAAGATGGGGACACTGATGAAGGGACCTCTAATGATGGGGACACTGATGGAGGGCCCTCTAATGATGGGGACACTGATGGAGGGACCTCTCATGTTGGGAACACCGATGAGGGACACTAATGGAGGACCTCTAATGATAGGGACACTGATGGAGGGCTCTCTAATGATGGGGACACTGATGGAGGGACCTCTCATGTTGGGAACACCGATGAGGGACACTGATGGAGGACCTCTAATGATAGGGACACTGATAGAGGATACTGATGGAGGGACTTCTAATGATGGGGACACTGATGGAGGATTCTCTAATGATGGGTACACTGATGGAGGGACCTCTAATGATGGGGACACTGAAGGAGGGACCTCTAATAATGGGGACACTGAGGGAGGGACCTCTCATGTTGGGGACACTGATGGAGGGACCTCTCATGTTGGGGACACTGATGGAGGGACCTGTAATGATAGGGACACTGATAGAGGATACTAATGGAGGGACCTCTAATGGTGGGGACACTGATGCAGGGACCTCTAATGTTGGGAACACCGATGAGAGACACTGTTGGAGGGACCTCTAATGATAGGGACACTGATGGAGGGTCCTCTAATGATGGGGACATTGATGGAGGGGACACTGATGGAGGGACCTCTAATGTTGGGAACACCGATGAGGGACACTGATGGAGGGACCTCTAATGTTGGGAACACCGATGAGAGACACTGATGGAGGGACCTCTAATGATGGGGACATTGATGGAGGGGACACTGATGAAGGGACCTCTAATGATGGGGACACTGATGGAGGGACCTCTAATGTTGTGAACACCGATGAGAGACACTGATGGAGGGACCTCTAATAATAGGGACACTGATGGAGGGCCCTCTAATGATGGGGACATTGATGGAGGGGACACTGATGGAGGGACCTCTAATGTTGGGAACACCGATGAGGGACACTGATGGAGGGACCTCTAATGAGAGGGACACTGATGGAGGGCCCTCTAATCATGGGGACATTGATGGAGGGGACACTGATGGAGGGACCTCTAATGTTGGGAACACCGATGAGGGACACTGATGGAGGGACCTCTAATGATGGGGACGCTGATAGAGGGATCTCTAATGAGGGGACACTGATGGAGGGACCTCTAAAGATGGGGACACTGATGGAGGGACCTCTAATGATGGGAACCCTGATGGAGGGGCCTCTAATGATTGGGACACTGATGGACGGACCTCTGATGATAGGGACACTGATGGAGGGACCTCTAATCTTGGCAACACACCGATGAGAGACACTGATGGAGGGACCTCTGATGATAGGGACACTGATAGAGGGCCCTCTAATGATGGGGACATTGATGGAGGGACCTCTAATGTTGGGAACACTGATGAGGGACACTGATGGAGGGACCTCTAATGATGGGGATGGTGCTGCACCACGGTGTAGCATGAATACGGCCATGAGTGGCTGCATGCTCTTGTTCAGGTGGCCGGTTGAGGGGTGGGAAAACCATGACTCAACTGTCTGATATATAGGGATGTCTCTTTCCTGAATATATGGGGATGTCTCTGCTGGATTGGGCCGTCTCTTTGCTGAATATATAGGGATGTCTCTTTGCTGAATATATGGGGATGTCTCTTTGCTGAATATATAGGGATGTCTCTTTGCTGAATATATAGGGATGTCTCTTTGCTGAATATATAGGGATGCTTTGCTGAATATCCCGTCGCCAACCATCCCCGTGAACGCATGTCCTCTTCCAGTCCCTTGAAAAATTGCCTGCACAGTCTAAAATGCCCAGGCCTTTTTTTTATCCCAGTCCATGCATGAACAGGGCAGTTTTATTTCTTCATTGTTTAACCTGGGGTTGGTGACTAAGAAACATTGTTTTACTGCCCTGAACAAAAGTGAGGTCACTGACCTGGCTAGGCTGTATAGAGAAAACTGAAGAGGATGTGTCGGACCTCGGCATAGAGCCCACAATTTTCGCTCTGAGAGCGAGGGTCCTTCTCTACAGCCTGCTGATACAACAGAGGCTGCAGGCTACTTTCCACACTTTTTGCTTTGATGCATTAGAAGTGGATTTAATTGGTACAAACTGAAAGTTAATTTGGGCTTTACCAAGATTATGATTTTTTTGCACTTGTATGGAAACTCTACTGATCTTGCCTAGAGACTCCACCCAATCAGTTTGCCTGCCGGATCTCTCGGCCACTGGGAGTCACCTTCGGCTTCTTCACTGGCGGAGTGGATCGGGTTTAAGAGGGGTTTGACAGGCAGTGGAGGCAATATGTCCTCTCCTTACTGCCTATTTTACCCTGAAGATGCCAACCCACCACGGTGCAGTATGAATACAGCCACGAGCGGCTGCATGCTCTTGTTCAGGTAGCCGGTTGAGGGGTGGTAAAACCATGACTCAACTGTCTGATTTTACCAACCTTCTGGCTACCCAAATGAACAAGCCCTAAGGACTTGCTTGCACTTGCAGTGTGCTCTGAAGAGTGATTTTCTTTTATTTTTGGCACAGTTGCGGGGCTGCAACATTCAGTTGAATGGTTCACGTTCAGTACACAGTACTGCCCACTGAATGTGACAGCGAGAATCATTTTTACCACCATACTTCCCCATTTGCTTCCTTTGCAACTACACAGGGGGTGTGGTTGAGCGTGATTTTACTGCCCCCATCCACAAATATAAACAAAGCCTAAAAGTTTAAACCATTAGGATCTTTTGGTTTGAGCCCATGGTCTTCTTGTTTCCTTAGCTTAGCTTTTGGCAAAGTTACATAGATCACAAAACTGGCTAAAAAAAAACTACAAATACATTGGCAGGTAAGATGGTATACACACATTCAACTGCAGAGAGGGCAGTTTTAATGTTAATTAGGGCCAGTTCACACCACAATTTCTGAGTTGCGGATGTATATTTGATGTGTTCAATTTTTTTTTTTTGAACTTCTTCTTTTCTTCATCTTCAGGACATGTGTGTTTTGGTGGGTTTCACACAGAAAAATGCAGCATGTTCTACTTTTGTTGAATGCACTGCACTGGTGTGAACTAAGACTGTTAGAATACATGGACCACACCGTGCACACATTTTTTGATGCGGATCAAAAACACATTGGACCGCATCTCGTGTGAAACAGCCCTTAGGGGCTGCGATTCACATGCAGTTCTGTGCGGTGGTGCTGATTCGCACCGCGCCAAAAGTAGTGCATGCAGTACTTTTGGAAACTCACTGCAATCGCATTGCAATCTGGTGCGGGCAAACGCACTGCATTTGGAATCTGCATTTGGGGTGTCATTACTGACACTTTTATTGACACTCGCTGCAGATCCCAACAGCACTGCGGTTTTAAAAGTGGCGCGGGAAACACCCCCAGAACATGGGTTTTCCGCACCGCATTCTGGTGTGAACTGGCCCTTATGAAGAAGCATGTAATACAAAAAAAAGACTAAAACAATGACATGAATATGTAATAACTGGAGTCCACGGTCCTTCCAACATAACCCTATAGGTGAAGAAGATACAAACTCCAGCTCTGCAGCAAAGCGTTTATGGAAATGTTTTAAAAAATGCCCAGGTACTCTTCTACCGTCTGCAAAATGTTCTGAAGGAAAAAATGCTCCTACTACCCATACACTGGTATAAATTTAAAAACGACACAATAAAATAGCATACTTTAAAAGGGGTTGCTTTGAGGCAGCATGGAGACTTTTCATTGGAACACCTGCAAAGCTTCTATAGTGAACAGTGTACGGAACAACGGCTAAGTGCAAAGCCCAATACATATAGAAAGCAATCAGAATTTCAACTAGTACCTTGCTTATTTAAGTAAAGTCAATTCTGATAGGTTGATAGAGTTTTTCATATATCTGCCCCACTAAATCTTATTTTAGTCATGCAACAAGAAACACCAAAGTGTACCTGTATAAGTCTTCCTTGCTCACTCTGCAGAGCCCCCAGCTCAGACACTAGTCCATTCTGTCCTTTCCTTAGGCTCTCCCAATCAGCTCGCTGCCGGGACACCTGGGAAACCATCTGTGTCACTTGGTCCACCAATCCCGCCAGCATAGCCCTCTCCTTTCCCACAGCCACTTTCAACTCTGAGTCGTGGTCAGCCAGGGCGGACAACAGAGAAGACTGCAGGCCATCCATTCGAGGGAGAGGGTCCGGACAGTTGGGGTCGATGAATATACTGATGTGGGAGCTGTCTGCTCTTTCTATGGTGACCAGGGCATTGGGGTCTTCCATGTTGGTCGTAATGACTGGCGGAGGCTCTGTGGAAGGAGCGTGGTAGTGGTTCATGAACAGAACTGCTCCGGTGACGGTTACCGCCAATAGGACAGCGACAGACAACAGGACTGTACATAGGATGTAACCACAGCTTGTCCTCTGCAAGATCAAAAAAGAAAAAAAAAGAAATCAGCCAAAACATTTTAAAAAGGAATACTAAAAACCACCAATACAAAAACATTATTTCACTCTCCTTAAAAGCCACTAGATTGTAATCTCTGGTTAGCAGGAGTGTCCTTTTTTTTTTTTTTTTGCTTCTTGATTTATTTTATCAATAATGTTTGTATATTTACTGTATAAACCCTGGTGATATGGAATATGACCGTGCTATATACAGAAAAAACAGTAACTTAGAGGTCCTTTACACTGCAATCCCCACATTCTGTGCTGTTCCACATGTGTTTGTAATGCATTTGGGTGTTTGTTTATTTTTATTTATATATTTTTTTTTTCTGAGTTGCTTTTACATATATTTCACATGCATTCCAAAAAAAGCAGCATGCTCTACTTTTTTTAAAAAACATATGGAAGCAGGGCAGTTGGGCAACTTGACTCGTTGAAATACATAGATTTTTCTTGAATATGTACTGTGTTTAAAAAGAAGGAAAAAAAGATCAGTTGAG
Source organism: Aquarana catesbeiana (assembly GCF_042186555.1). NCBI lineage: Eukaryota > Metazoa > Chordata > Amphibia > Anura > Ranidae > Aquarana > Aquarana catesbeiana. The sequence continues at coordinate 296,987,402 of NC_133332.1, read as the reverse complement.
CATCAAATCCAACCTAGGTTGGATTCATTTGCAGATGATGATATTTATGAATAGCAGCCAAACCACCAGTCCTCATCCTCCAGGATTTCTGCCTTATTGTCCCCTAGTTTTAGGTTTTAAAGTGTACGTATAGACTTTCTTAATTATGTGTAGAGTAGGGAAGAGTTAAAGCGGAACTTTATCCTCCAGGGCATGTTGCCTCTTTCCACCCCTCCTCTCCTCTAAGGAGATGGCCCGAGGGGGGGTTCAGAAGAGAAGCGGATCGCTGCAGGACAATGCTGGATCCGCTGGGCGGGTGAGTCCCACTTAACCCCCCCCGTTCACTTTCTGTCCCAAAGCCGTAAGCAAGAGGAAATCTCCCAAAGTGGGGGGGGGGGGGGGATTCACTCTTAGATGGTTGTCACTGGAAGATTTCCCCCTGCCTCATGTTCTGGGGGCAAATCTAATATTTCTGGTTCCCCTTCACTTTTTTTCTGATAACAATAGTCACTAGTACAAATAGTGAGGTGAATTTCTCAATTGAGGAACAAGACAGCTATAAAAATCTGACAGAGGGCCCAATCCTTTCCTATACTAAAAAAAAAAAAGTTTTGCACAGAAATAGTTTAAAGTGGGCACTGATACTTTAAAATGTAAGTGTTGGTAATACACAGTTGAAATTCGTATTTGTAAACTGTTTTTCTGCTCACAGATGTGTGTAATTCTGTTCAGCCAGTTTTTAGATTCATCCACATGGCCCTGCCATATACTTCACAAAACAAACTGCTGCTGAAGCATGCTTTTGGATAAGGGCGGTTTTCAGATGGGCAGCTGGAGAGGATGGGTTCTCCATGCTTTGCCTCAATCTCCTTAACAATTTTAGCCCCTCTGACACCCTAGACTAAATGAACACAGCTTGCAACATCACAGAAATCACTAAAGGCAATATCAGATACACGATAATGATGCTTTGTTAGGAAACGGACACCAAATGGATTAGTAAAGGCAAGACTCGATATATTGTCACACAAGGTGACAGCGATAAAGGCAAGAAAGTGGTTTAAGCAATAGTAGTATAACTCATCCTAGAGTATGATCAATAGTCAGCAGTGGGAATAGGAGAACACTATGCGCCAGAATCCGCATAAACAGTAGCAAGATCACCGTACGTGCAGCAGTGAACAGTAATATGTTTGGATTAACTACGTTCAGGAGACTATACTGTCAAAGTGCATTAAGGGCGACTATGCTAGACCTAGGCTAAATGGACAGAGGTACCCTTTAAATAAGTAATAGATAAGGGCTTGTAGAACGGCTTTATAGGGGCTTTACTGTTTTCTTCTGCCAGCTATAGTTGGGACCCAAAAACAGCATTGGTGAACTTGTCAACAGTCTTGGTGAATCAGCATGCAGTGTAGGTGCATAGTAGTGAACCCTCTAACTAGTACCTGTGGTGCGTTTGTAGACTCCCGCTGTTGGAAAGGTGCCCATAGTCTTTGTGTAGAGGGCACTCCAGTCACCCTGCAGTATTAGGGTACAATGAATGAGATTGCCGCCGTTAATGTAGTGCTGTCCCTGTGTCACTGTTCTCAGGCCCCAAGCTCTGTTCCCCACCGGTCTGGTCTCCCGCAGAGATGTGGGCACATAGACTGGTGTGTTCACATGGATTCCCGTGCTATCAAGAGGAGGAAGTTTCCAGTGCAGTGCAGTTAAAAGCTATTGCACCACTCCCCTCTGCCTCGGTATTCTCTGGGAACTGTATTGTAAAGGATCTATGAGTCTTATTCTATGGCTTATGTCCTGGACTGCAATTCCCATGATCCTCAGCGTTTTGGAAAAAAAAGACCATAGGCTCTCCTGGCTATAGCTCTCCCCCTGCTGACCGGAGGGGATAATGCAACACAACATCTAGAATAGCAGAAGAAATTGATTGTAAAACTGACTGTAAAAAAGGACAATGTCTCCTTCTCCATGTTTCTGTAATTCAGCACCTGGCTACAGTGGTAAAATCAGGTGGATGATAGTGAAAAGCAATCAGCAATCTTCACTTGTTAGTCACAGCACTGTGCAATACAGTAGACCCCAGTTGGCTTACGGTGTTGTTCTTTTGTCTCACAGGCTGATGTGCAGGGAATTACAAGAGGCTAGTACAAAATTAGTCCGAGGTATCATTTAAAATAATTGTTTTTCACAAATACATTAATGGTTGAAATGGAGATTTTTTTGTTCATATTAGTCTACGCTTACACTTTAAATAGAACTGTGGTCAACAAGCCGCAAATGTCCCTTCCTAGGTATGGCTTCTAGGTGTTTTGGTTTTTTTTTCATTGTTTCATGTTGTCACTTAACTGAGTTCTGCTACTGACAGTGTAAAGACATAACTGGAACAAGAGAATGGAGGACAGTAGGATGAGTCATGTTGACGCAAGTGACATTTTATGCATGACTAAGTCCTTAATTTCTTTTGTGTCTGCCCGATTCCTAATGAAAATGTTTTTTTATTTAAGGTCTGAAAGTAATATTGAAGTGCCATTTCCATTCTTATTTTCTTGCTGTTGCATATTTCAAATGTTGCTTTTCATACATGGCGTTGTACAGCTCCCCCTTGTGGACATATGCAAATTAGGGAAAATGGTTAACATAGCTTGTTTAACCACTTCAGCCCCGGAAGAATTTACCTGTTTCCTGACCAGAGCACTTTTTGCGATATGGCACTGCGTCGCTTTAACTGACAATTGTGTGGTCGTGCGACGTTGCACCCAAACAAAATTGATGTCCTTTTTTTCCCACCAATAGAGCTTTCTTTTGGTGGTATTTGATCACCTCTGTGGTTTTTATTTTTTGCGTTATAAACAAAAAAGTGACAATTTTGAAAAAAAAGCAATATTTTTTTACTTTTTGCTATAATAAATATCCCCAAGAAATATATAAAAAAAAAATTTCTTTCTCAGTTTAGGCCGATATGTATTCTTCTACATATTTTTGGTAAAAAAAAATTTGCAATAAGCGTATATTGATTGGTTTGCACAAAAATTATAGCGTCTACAAAATAGGGGATAGATTTATGGCATTTTTATTATTAATTTTTTTTATTAGTAATGGCGGCAATCTGCGATTTTTATCGTGACTGCGACATTGCGGCGGACACATCGCACACTTTTGACACTATTTTCGGACAAGTGACATTTATACAGCAATCAGAGCTATAAAAATGCACTGAATACTGTGTAAATGACACTGGCAGGGAATGGGTTAAACACCAGGGGGCAATCAAGGGGTTAAGTGTGTCATAGGGAGTGATGCTAACTGGGGGGGGGGGGAATGGGGTCACTAGAACATGACAGAGATCACTGCTCCCGATGACGGGGAGCAGTAGATCCCTGTCATGTTGCTAGGCAGAACAGGGAAATGCCTTGTTTACATAGTGTGTGTAATCTCCTGCCTTTGGAGCCTTTGAGAGAGGACCCTGCTACTGGAAGTCTTGCCTCCACAATAGGAGAAGAAAAGAGAAGGGTCATCATCTGACCATGGCTTTAAAAAAAAAAAAAAGGTGAACAGGGAGGTTTTTTATTTCAGAAGAGACTTCTGCTGAGGAGGTCATGTGATATTGTGATATTGTGACGACACGTTTAGGGCGGAGCTGAGTGATGTCTGTAGCGGATGTACTGGACTTTTTCTATCAGTGCTGATAACTGTTTGGAAAAAACAATCTTTCTGTAGTGCAGCAGGATTGCGCAAAATTGCATCCCATCAATATATTTTCCCTACAGGAGGAAGTAAAAGCAAAGGAGGATCCGAGTCAGTACCCTTAGAGGGGAATTGCACTGTGAGACCTAATCAAAGTGATAGGTCCATTCCTCAAGGTGAGGGCAATATGGAAATGAATAGGGGTGGAGCGTGATACATCACTTCCTGGACTTCTTGCGATTGGGTCTGAAGAATAGTATAGTACACATAGTTAGGAATGGACATAAATGGATTAAATATACCGTATTTATCGGCATATAACATGCACAGGCATATAACACGCACCTTCATTTTAGGAGGGACGTTTCAGGAAAAAAACTCAAATTTGAAATAAAGAACTTTTAAGCAAAATAAGGGTCAGTGCCCATCAATGCAACCTAATCAGTGCCCATCTGAAGCCTGATCAATGCCATCTGTAGCCTCACAATTGCCCATCCATGCAGCTTGATCAATGCCATCTGTAGCCTCACAATTGCCCATCAATGCAGCTTGCTCAATGCCCATCTGCAGCCTGATCAATGCCCATATGCAGCCTCACCATTGCAATGAATGCAGCCTGATCAGTGCCCATCTGCAGCCTCACCTCAGATTACTACTGCCTCGGAGGGGACAGGGAGGGGGCTGGACGAGCGCCATCAGATTACATACAGCGAGAATCTCCTGTTTACTCGGCGGCCTCTTTAATACAAAGTCCCGCCTCCTGGACCGGCTTCTATGATGGACAGAACACTGGTCCAAAACCGGTCCAGGAGACGGGACTTCCTATTAAAAAGGCCGCTGAGTAAACAGGAGATTCTCCTGTATGTAATCTGACGGCGCTCGTCCCACCCCCCTCCCCGTTCCCTCCTAGGTTGCCCAAATTACAGCATCGGCGTATAAAAAGCACACACTATTTGCACCCGATTTTCAGGGTAAAAAAGTGCGTGTTATACGCCAATAAATACAACTTATGCTGGAATTTATATACTGTATTGTAAGAAATCTATCCATGCACTTTGAAAGACATGGTGTATATTGATACTGTTGTAAGCGTATGTTGGATCGTTTGATTTGTTATTAAATGTTAAAATTTATACACATGATTAAAAGTCACTGTGCGATTTAGCACTGGGGAAGGTGCACATGTTTTAGGGGAAAAAAAAATGTTTTTTGATTATGTAAGTAGTACAGCACTATTTTTATATGCATTGGTGTATGCGGGAACACTTTTAGGTACTTACAGCAAGTTGAGATTGCACATACACTATATTGTCAAAAGTATCGGGGCACATGAACTTTAATGGCTTCCCAGTCTTATGCCCTGTACACATGGTAGGATTTTCTGACAACAAAATCCAAGATTTATTTCCGACGGATGTTGGCTCAAACTTGTCTTGCATACACACGGTCACACAAATGTTGTCGGAAATTCCGAACGTCAAGAATGCGGTGACGTACAACACGTACGACAAGCCGAGAAAAATGAAGTTCAATAGCCAGTGCGGCTCTTCTGCTTGATTCCGAGCATGCGTGGACTTTTGTGTGTTGGAATTGTGCACAGACGCTCTGAATTTCAGACAACGGATTTTGTTGTCGGAAAATTTGAGATCCAGATCTCAAATTTTGTTTGGCGGAAATTCCGCCGGAAAATATCCGATGGAGCCTACACACGGTCGGAATTTCCGACAACAAGCTCCCATCGAACATTTGCTGTCGGAAAATCCTATCGTGTGTACAGGGCATAAGTCTGTAGGGTTCAGTATTGAGTTGACCCACCCTTTGCAGTTATAACAGCTTCAACTCTTCTAGGAAGGCTGTTCACAAGATTTAGGAGTATGTCTATGGAAATGTTTTGTTAGGGTATTGAAATCATGCGCTGGAAGCCTCTTGTTTGCAGAGATTACTTTACTTTCATGAAGGAATATCAGAACATGTCTTTTCATGGAACAGGAACAAGTAGCATACAAAAACACAGCGAGGAAAAGCAAACACTTCCTCTCATTACATTGCCATAGAATACACATTATAACACTGCAATGCCACCTACTGGTATAGACAGGTATAATCTATGTATAGTTCACAATATAAAAAGCTACCATGCTGTTGTTCTTCTAACATGTTTGACCATTCTTCCAGAAGTGCATTTGTGAGGTCAGGGACTGATGTTAGACGAGAAGGACTGGCCCGCAGTCTTCCGTTTAACTCATCCCAAAGGTGTTCAGGTTGAGGTCAGGGCTCTGTGCAGGCCAGTCAAGTTCCTCTACCCCAAACTCACTCATCCATGTCTTTATGGACCTTGCTTAGGTCAAACCTGGTCTATAGACTTGCACTAAGAAGGCGCAACACTAAACCATGAAATCTGTATTGTACTCTTATGTGCTAAGTCGAGCCTGTATATATAATGAACAAATATGGCTGCTCCAATGTCAATGGATAGTTACAAACTACACAGTAGAGCATGATTGCTTTATTGAAAAGGTGTTTTTAGATTCATCTGATCAAGTCCACATTGCATTCATATCAAAACTTTCCCTCAGTAAGAAAATGCTACAAACCTGGACCTTCAACAGAGACATCATTGTCACCCATCCTACCACCTATTCCTTTCATCTTAGGTCTCGTGAAGAGCGATGGCTGCCTCATATACAACTTATTTCTATGCAGCTGTAGCTCTTGAAGAGAGAGAAGATCTGAGGCAAGAGTGGTAGTATAAAGCCTCTTCTTTTTGCAGGTCTTGGTTTTTGGCATTTGCTTTTACTTAGTAACAAAATTGCTTTAAAAAGAATTGTAAAACATCTATATTTTCCCTTTGACAACAGAATTTGTATACCTAAATATCTCCACAGTGGGATAACATCTAAAGTATCTATTTTCTACTCAGGGGGGTCTATCTATAGAAGAGCTTTTAAGGCTTGAACAAGGTAAGACTGCTAATCATTATCATTACTACTTTACAACTATACACTATTTGGCTTGCTATTGTTTTTTTTATTGTTATCGAATGCTAAATAATATGCAAATTGCTGAGTCTCATTCTTCTGGCACATGGTTACCATGAGCGCCCATAAACGCCCCTTCTTTTCAATGACTTTGACAGCAGGCCCCTGCCTGCAACTGTGATGATTCACCCGTGAGTCTTTCCCGCAACAAAAACAAGTCTGCAGATCGGCAGAAGACTCCCAACACGGTCAGGCGAGCAGAGGATTACATTAACTACTGCATGGGAGCGGAGTGCTTTCCTTTGCTGGGGAAAGCATAGATGCAACACAGTGGGAAGTTCCTCCAGGAAAATAGAACTATTATATCTGTTTATCCCAAATGTATCAACCAAGCATTAGGGACCCTGCTAGTGATTCATCTAAGGATTAATACCTATAAATTTACCAACAAATATATAACTTAATGTCAGCAAGTATATAATAATTTATAGAATCACAAAAAGTATGTATTTTCTTTATAGTGCTCCATGTACATAAATGGTCATCATGTACATAAATGGTTATGTGTAAACACAACAGTATAAAGAGATAAATAAAAATAATTAGCTTTATGTCTCCCAGAAAACAAAGTTAAAACACTTAAATGTAATGCAAGGTCTTAAACCACTTTTATATCCAGCCCTATATTTTAGTAAATCACAATTCTATTTTAATCATACGCTGTTGAAAGCAGTAAAGCATGCTGTTAATAAATTAGAAAAAGATCTAGAACTTCTAATAATTCTAGAAAAAGGTAAAATCCAACCTGTAAACTCTCTACTATTAAATATGGGCACAGAAGCATGCACAATACTAATGTTTAGAGCTAAAAAACTGGGTCTCTATATTGTGCCAGTCATCAATTGCAATCTCCAAAACATAAAATAAATAAAAATGTATATTATATTGTAGAAAAGGGAACATCCGCAGATTGATCAACTCATTAAACATACTGTCACTCTCAGACTGTACATATGTTCCTCCTGCAAGATATGTAAATGTCACAAACCCTTAGCAGCATGGGTGTTTTTTTCCGGGGGGGGGGGGAGGGCATCATTTTAAGGTCACCGATGCTCCAACCCTTTGACAATGTCATGAAGGGGAGGGGCTTAGTCATTATCCCATAAAGCGCAGGCATGTGCCCATCATATGCAGCCTCACTGTGCCCATCAATTGCAGCCTCATTGTGCTGATCAAAGGTGGCCTGTACAGAATGCGTGTACAGAGGGGGTGGATGGTATTAGTATATACATGTAGGAAGGTGGGTGTATATAGCTGTATACAGGACAGATGATGTATATCTGCAGTCAGTGATGATGGAGGAAGATTTCTATATATACACAGGAAGGAAGGTGCGTATATACAGCTACCTGTATATAGAGAACTTCCTCCATAATCACTGACTGCAGATATACATCATCTGTCCTGTATACAGCTATATACACAGGACAGATGATGTTTATCTGCAGTCAGTGATGATGGAGGAATACAGGAAGGAAGATGGGTGCATATAGCTGTAGACAGGACAGGACAGGACAAATGATATCTTAACTATATCTGGCACCCCCCTTCACTGATCATACCTGTATGCACTCAGCTGCCCCCCTGATCTTTATATATGTCAGGCCCCCACACATAAATCTGTAAGCATACACAGCTTTGCCCCCCTGTACACAAACAGCCTCTTCCCTTCACTTACTCACAGCCCCCAATTGTAAGGTCACAGTGGTCTTTCTTCTCTCGGGTCCTCTTCCTACCTATCCCTTTGAAAATACCTTACAGACAGCAAAGCAAACACGAGGGCGCACATACAGGAAGCAGCCAGAGGTGGCAGTAAAGAGCTCTGTAAGCTCAATGACACTGATCTGCAACAGTTGTGGAGCCGACTCGCACAATCCCAGAGAGACAGCACAGCTACAGATGCGGCCAAGGCAGACCCTTGCCTATTCCGGGGGGTCACTCGCCCCCACCCCTAGCTGTGGACGCCCATGCTTAGCAGGGAGTTTTCTTGTAGTCAATAACTAAATGCTCAGAGTCAAAAATCATATTCCGCGAATTATTTTAATGGTGTATGTTTTAAAGCATAGAAGGTGTGCAAAATATACAAACATTGATTCAACAGGGGTCTCTGCTGCTGTTCAATGACTCGCACATGTTGGCATTCACCTTGATTGGCATTCATGCAAGTAAATTTATAAGAATTTGATGATTTGAAAAGTGTTTTCTTTTACTCTAAAGCCCTAGTACACATGGGTCGAATGTCTGGCAACATGTGGCTCTTATATAATGGGGTCAGTCTGACAGAAGCCAGGCATATTAGGCTGGCTTCTGTCAAAGGGGCATGACCAAAAAAGTGTGTACTAGGCTTTAAATTCACCATGCTGCCCCAACCGTTATTTACCCCTGTGTAGTCAACACCTATCCTTTTCCAGACATGAAGGATGGGATTATGTAACTAGAGCAAGGGGGTTCCACAACATTCACAGCTCTCATCTAGTCCTTGGTAAATCAGCATCTACACATTCAATGATGATTGGATTAAGGTGTCTGTGCTACCTGAGTGGATCTACTGTAATGCTATTCATTGGAACTAAAAAAGTGGCTTGGAGAAGCTACAGATCGTCTTTAACATTACAGACCTTTCAAGTCAAGCCTTCTGCTTGTGATTAACTACTATTGACTTTAGTAGGTCTTCCAAAAATGAAAAGTCTGAAATATTTAGTATTTTAAAGCCAACCAAAGTCATAGAGGTTGACTACGTGTGAGAAGATGGGCGTAAGTATTACATTTTGTGTGTACTGGGGGAGGGGGTCAGGTGAGGGACAGAGCGGAGAAAAGATACATGGGCATATACAGCAGAGAGGATAGAAAGGGGTGTAGAGTATCCCCCAAGCCCAGTGCATGGGATAATGGTCAGCAATGGTTTAAAACCTTTTGAAACAATCAGAGCTCATATTATTGATCCTGATACTCCAAGTATATACATATTGGTCAAATTTGTCATAGTCAGGCTGTCAGTTTCTGCATTCATTACAGGTGGATGATTTAAGTAACCAATCCTTAATGGAAGGAGGAGGGGTTAGATCTCCATCATGATCAGACTTATTTAAAGTCAAGACTTAAAAGAGATGTATGGGTTGCTTTTTGTTTTTTTTTTGCAGATTTATACTTACCTAGGTGGATGCAACATCGCCCCCCCCCCGGCGCCTCTAACACTGAGAACAGAGTGATAGAAACACCGCCAATCACTCGGTTCTCACAGCCCCCTGAACAGAGAGCTGGTGGCTGTCAGTCACTGGCTGTTCTGCCTCCCCCTACGCTCACTGGAGCCCTGAACTGTGGAGGGGGTAGGAGCGGCTCGCTGAGAGGCTGAGCCAGGTGCCGGTCCAGGCATGTGGGTGGGTAGCGACTTCATTGTAGCAATCTTGCCCGAGCCTGCACAGGCTCTGTGATGTCAGCAGGCTGTTTTTTGAGCCTAGTCTCCTACTTCTGAAGGTGGTATTACACAACATTCAAGATCCGGAATTCTCGACTCTTCTTAGTGTCTCTCAATGAACAGAAATTAAAAAAAGGTATTTTGAGGCATTTACTAGGAAAAATCTGCCACAAATCAAACAAGTTGGGAGCTTTTAATTTGACTTACTGTACAGTAAATCTGTGCCCTGCAGGGCAAAGCAACCATTTCACCTAACTGCTGCACACTTCCTTGCTTTTACTTACATAGTCTGTGCTTCCAACCCTTCGTTCCCCTGATGGAGTCATGAAATGTACCCTGTATGAGGAAATGTGACTTCTTGGGGAGGGAACAGACCAGACATAGAGTTTCTAAACTCCAACATGTGAATGGAGCAAAGGGAAGCTAAACTTAAGTAGTGGATGAAAGGAGAAGCTAAATGAACCTACAGCTACAGTATATCTTAGATGGGCAAAGCACAGGCTCGCTTTAAAAATCCGCAGATTAGAGACTTAACATCTTCAAGATCACAGGATTTTTTTTGCTTTTCATTGCTACATCAGCATAGTTATTACTAATACTTGATTCTACACGAGATCCATCTGATTGAACATGAGAATTCCGCATTCTGCTTTAATGTTCTGGCACTTTATTGTGGGCACGGTCATAGATGACGCATTTCATGGTAACAAGTGTCTAATTATAAATTAGTAAACAGAGTGCCTGCTGATAAACCCTTGTAAGCCATTCAAGAAGAGTTCTCACAAGTGGTCAATCAGCAGCACCAATCACAGCTCTTAAAAATATCCCAATCTCTTGCAGGGTCTTTTCATTGGGTCCTCAGCTTACCAGCCTTATGTGTGAGTTAGTGATTGTTAGCGTAAAAAGACATCACATCTGTGTTCCTCTGACCATACTTTTAGCCAGTTGTTCACAATGAAGTGCCTGGACATTAAAACAAAGTACAAACTTCAAATTCTTTGTTGTACAATTATAGTAAAGAAAGGCTCTACCTTTGCCTTGCAGATCCAGTTAACACTTTCATTATCTCTGGGAGGCGCTTCAGTGCTCGAAGAGATCTATCTGAACATAAGACCATTTTGGGACAAATAGGCTTTATATCAGTAGGTAAAACTATATTTAAAGTAGAACTATGGGCATTTTTTTTCTTTGTCGCCATCTGTCTCCCATTGCAGAGATTTCTTTCCACTTAGTGTCCCATAGCCAAACCGGAGAAGAGAGGAAATCTCTGCAAATTAAATGAATTTCTTAAGGACCCCCAGATCACCAGAAATAGTGTACCTATTGGAGGATTTCCCATCTATTACTTTTCTGGGGACCGCCAAAAATTTGGGGGTTTCTTTTACTTTTACTTTACTTTCAATGATTAAGGTAAACAGGACAAAGGGAGGCTGAATCTCCTTAATGGGGGCACAGACAGCAATAAAAATTGGCAGGGGCTCTATTCCCTCTCCACTCTTATACTTTAAATATATGTAAGCACAAAATAGAACAAAATACAGTAGTTTTCTAAAATCCTCCAAATTTACTTTAAAGCCAAACGCCAGACAAACTTTCAAATACACAGATAAAATACATATATAGAAGCTGTTTACTTCCAAAAGGACTCGCTTTACTGTTTTTCCAGTCCAAATATTTTAAAAGTTCTTTCCTTTCTTTTGCTTTTTCACTGCTTTACACTTACAGCTCTTGCGTTCTTCAGCCTGTGATTGGACGGTGAAAGGAGGAGTACACTGATGAACTAATTTCTCCATCACTCGTCACCAGTTCTAGATGTTAGAAAGTAGGAGGAGGTGTAATCACAGATCGTTTGGCGGTGGGAGGCCGTTGGCCACAACTTCCTGCCCACTTCAATAAGGGACAGTGTCACTTTACTTTGGGATACAGTTTGGATACTTTACACCTGGTACGGTGGGATCCACTCAGATCTGGCCCCAAGGATTACAAATACACTGGCCAGTGGGAGCAGTTTGAATAGTCTAACAGACTTTTAGCTTCTGGTGCCGCCCTTTAGTTAGGAACTCTTAGTTTCAGGATACAGGTGCAGAGACAATTGGTCCTTATGGTGCTTGTTGTGTCATACAAGTCTGGTATCTGTTGTATACTGATATTGCCATTCTGATTATTGCGTTGTTGGATGTGTTCCACAAATAAATATTCCCTCTTCAGGCTTGGTGTGTTGGAGAGTATGATGCTGCCCAGAGGGTCAATATAAAAGGTGTACATGCAGCGCTACATCTAAATAATGATATAAAACCTCCATATAACGTCCAATGGCAAATTCATAATAGCACTTTAAACAAAAGAGTCCATCTGATATTATATAGGACAGAAGATCTCAACACCAGCTTCAGTGTATAAAGACTGCACTTGGCACAATTGTGATCAAGCCAAGCAGCTCACCAGATTGTATGGACCCTCAGATTATAGAGTGGTCACAACAAGCATTATGATGATATATCCAGAACTCCTAGTCAGTCCAGTGATGAGGGAAACTGTATCTTTAAGCCAGGTCACCATGGGCTTCATAAATTGCACAGCAGAAAAGAGTATCAGCACACGTGCATCTGACTCATGCTCAATCTGTACGTCATCCCATGGGTCTGAACGGATAGATTTCGGCTATTCTGAGGGATGTTGCAGTGAATCCCACAACAGTTCAAGCAAATGAACACCCCAAGAGTGTATGATGCCAATTCTAGATCTGGAGCTCCACAGTCAGCACACATAGTATTGGCAGGTTTCATTACTGTGTGTGCTGACTGGAGCTCCAGATCTAGTCTGGACATCCTACACTCTTGGGGTGTTGATTTGCTTAAACTATTCTGGAATTCACTGCAACATCCCTCAGATCAGCCAAGGGAAATCTGTCCGTTTAGACCCATTGGATAATGTACAGATTGAGAATGAGTCAGATGCAAATGAGCTGGTACTCGTTTCTGCTGTGTGATTTATGAAACCCATGGTGACCTGCTTAAAGATACAATCTCCCTCATCATTGGAATGACTAGGAGTTCTGGCTATATCATCATAAAGCTTGTTGTGAGCACTCTATAATCTGAGGGTCCATACTATCTGGTAAGTTGCTTGGCTTGATCACCTTGGTGCAGAGTGAAGTCTTTCTACACTGAAGCTGGTGTTGAGATCCTCTGTCCTATATAATATCAGATGGACTCTTTTGTTAAAAGTGCTATTATTAATTTGCCGTTGGACCTTATGTGGCAGTTTTATATCATTATTTATTAGTAGCGCTGCATGTACACCTTTTATATTGTCTTCTAATTCAAGATCAAATACATTTCTGCTGGCTGCTTGGCATTATTATTAATATTTTACAATAATTTTGATAATTTTTTACAAGCGTGGATATTATCTATTTATTTATCTACTGCCCACAGGGTCATTGACGCTGGGAACAGGGGACCTAAGCAACAGCAGCTCCTTCAGGGGAAAGTGCTACATATATTCAATATTTAAGTGTTCTTGCATAGCAAGACCACTTACTGTTATCTCACATATATATTATTCTTATTATTATAGCCAAATTTACCACCCTAACTCCTCCCACAGTTTTTACACTACATAGACAAGTAATATACCGAAACGTGCGGATTGTTCCCGAATGGTGTGCTATTACTTTGTGGAACGTTTCGCCGAATGGTTCACGAAATATCGTCGTTTTTGCGGCGAAATTGGTCCCATAGGAATGAATGGGGAAACTAGAGTGGGAGATGACAAAAGCTGGAAAATCAGAACATGATTTCTAAACTGCCGCCACTCCCTCATTTTCAAGCCCACCTACACAAATCTTATATCAAAACGTTCAGCTATCCCTGCTGCCACTAAACATGTCCACGGCTAAGCCATAGTCCTGATAGTTTTCACAATATGACCATTTGTTTGCAACTCACGCCGTCCATTGACATTCATTGAAACTACACTCTAGCCCCCTCCAAATTTGAAGGGCAATTTCTAAACTGCGACTGTGCCTTCATTTTTAATATTTCAGAGACATACTATACATCAAAATCTAGGTCTGGGTCTTGTGATTCTCACAATATAAAGATCTTCGCTGTAGGATGTATAGTTTTTAAAATACGGCCATTTGTTTAGAGGTCATTTCAGGAAATTTTAGCCATTAATCAGAGTGTACTGTTAGTGTTTGTTTTGTTGCCATGGTTACCAAAGCTTCTGTTATACACAGGGGGGAAGGTGGCTGGAGCATCTCAGCTGATTACAGAGCCCGGGGGAGGGGACAGACACACCATGTACTGATTTATAATAGAGGAATATGATGGGGCAGTTTTGATGGGGTAATTCTGATGGGGCAGTTTTGATGAAGCAGTATTTGGGAAGCATAAACAGGGCATGAGCGTTGCTAGGAAACAGTGGTTGTAAACACAAGATGCTGAGACACTCCAAATGCATGTGACTTCATGATAATGCTTGTAGACTCCTCCCACAGTTTTCACACTACAGAGACAAATAATATACCGAAACGAGCGGATTGTTCCCGATTGGTGTGTTATTACTTTGTGGAATGTTTTGCCGAATGGTCCACGAAATGACGTTTTTGCGGCGAAATTGGTCCCATAGGAATGAATGGCGAAATGTTCAAAACTAGAGTGGGAAGTGACAAAAGCTGACAACCCCATGATCAGCCAAAACATTACTTTAAAAAAAATAATAATTTCGAAAAAAAAATTATTTTTGAAATAAAAAAATTCATTTTTGAAAAAAAAAATTACCTTTGAAAAAAAAAATTACTTTTGAAAAAAAAAATCATTTTTGAAGAAAAAAAAATCATTTTTGATTAAAAAAAATTCATTTTTGAAAAAAAAATTACTTTTGAAAAAAATGTTCAGCTCTTTCAGCGAATGATGGAACTTTTTTACTACTATTTATACTTTTTTAAAAATTAAGCTTTTTAACACTTTTCACAGTTACTCAAGCCACTCCACCCCACCCAGTTACTCCGCCCACTCCAGTTGTAGAGGCAAGAACACTTTCACAATTTCCCCAGAAATTGTACCTTTTCTAGTATATTTTAATTTTGCCCTGACATAAGCTTTTAAAACCTGTATGTTCCAACCCTATCCTTGTCCATAAATAGAGCAGAGGTCGACAGGAACACTACAATGAGACATGAATGAAAATTCATGATCATATTTTCATGTTTTGGGGTTACTATATTGCTGACATTCATAGTACTTGGGGAGAGTTCTAGAAGACCTTACCACCTGACTCGACTGTGATTGAATGGAATCGGGGGTAAACCACAGGCACCATAAAACCTTTAAAATTTTCTTTTTCATTTTAAAGCTTTTTGTTTTAGATCCAAACAAGTTGATTCCGCTCGGCACAATAACACTCTAGCAGGGTAATGCAATATGCCGCTTCCATCAGGGACTCGCTAGCAACAAATAATCTGCCCTGAAGTGATTTCAAAGTTATAACAACTTATAAACCATTAAGTAGGAACTCCCCAAGGAAGACGCATTAAAGAAACCCCGAAACCGTATCAGTACCCAACACTGAGCTTTATTTATCGTTTACATCTTTCACTGCCGCTGCATCCCTTGTGTTGTGTCTTCCTAATTAGCATTAGCAGGCTGTTTTAAAGTGTACCTGATATTAGAGCTAAATTCTAGCTTGTATCTTGTTATATAAAAAAAAAAAAAAAAAAAAATAACTGCTACTTTACACTAGATATATTTAATTAATGAAGCTGTCATATACAGGAAAAAATACAGAGACTAATTTTATTTTGTTACCTGCAGCCTTGGATATGTCCCTAAATTCATGTTCAGATCTGCTCCACATTATCTTTTCTGCGACTGTCTTGCATAAAATTCTATACATCTAATACATTCACTGTTATTGATGAATAGCTGGTCAGTAAGAGGTTACAGTAACTACCAGATTTCTATACTTTTAGCAGTGAGAAGATGTACAGGTAATGTGGAGCAGGAGGACCCCGGGTGAGATGACAACCCAAGTCCTGCAATTATATAAATCTGTAGGAAGACAAAAAATTGCCTTTAATGCCGCATACACATGATCAGACATTCCGTCAACAAAGTCCTGGATTTTTTCCGACGGATGTTGGCTCAAACTTGTCTTGCATACACACGGTCACACAAATGTTGTCGGAAATTCCGAACGTCAAGAATGCGGTGACGTACAACACGTACGACGAGCCGAGAAAAATGAAGTTCAATAGCCAGTGCGGCTCTTCTGCTTGATTCCGAGCATGCGTGGAACTTTGTGCGTCGGAATTGTGTACACACGATCGGAATTTACGACAACGGATTTTGTTGTCAGAAAATTTGAGATCCAGATCTCAAATTTTGTGTGATGGAAATTCCGATGGAAAATGTCAGATGGAGTCTACACACGGTCGGAATTTCCGACAACAAGCTCACATCGAACATTTTCCGACCGTATTAGAGTGTATTTCCACCTTTGGAACTAATTAGGGATTACACCTTTTTTATATTTGTTAAATGCTCTTATTCACATAGCTTAAAAACAAAAAACACTGCTTACTTTTTCTAATGCTAAGGTGTGGACTGAGGACATATGTTACCATAATTAACCCTGTCTGTACTGTGCTGACAAATCTCATTATCAGTTATAAAGTAGATCTGACACCTGTCTGTCCTAACAAGGGGTTAAAGGTCCCAGGGCTTGGGTTCAGCACTGTATAATATTGAGAGGAAATTCAACCTGCTCCAGGCTTTTTCTCTCTATTTTCAATTTTAAATGGTTCAAAGAAGCTTGTAATCCCCCCAAAAACCTGCTTCAAAGAAATAGCCAGAAACGTAGTAAATGTGTTTTTTTTAACCACTTCAGCCCCAGAAGGTTTTACCCCCTTAATGACCAGGTCATTTTTTGCGATACGGCACAGCTTTACTTTAAACAAAATTGACGTCCTTTTTTTCCCACAAATAGAGCTTTCTTTTGGTGGTATTTGATCACCTCTGCGGTTTTTATTTTTTGTGCTATAAACAAAAAAAAGCAACAATTTTGAGAAAAAAAAAAGTTTTACTTTCTGCTATAATACATATCCAATAAAAAAAAAAATGTAAAAGAATCAACTTTCTTCATTAACTTAGGTCAATATGTATTCAGCTACATATTTTTGGGAAAAAAGAATCCCAATAAGCGTATATTATCATAAATCGTGACATACCAAAATCAGCAAAGTGATCATAGTAACACACTAAAAACAGCGCTAGTGTTGAGCTAAACGGATAATGTGGCCAACTACACATGCAGAAAAAGTCCTTCAAGAGAGAAGAGCAGTAAAAATGATGGTTCAGATAGTGTTCATAGGTGATCAAAAGTAGAAAAGTTCAGCGTGCACCTTCCACCGATCCATCCACTTCCACCCTGTGAGAACACACTCCCCTCAGGGGGTTAAACTCACCAGAGCCTAGTAATAGTAAGCATCCAAGAAAGGGTAAATCCAAGCCACCAGCAACTGTCTGCTACCCTCCAGAGGAATCCAAGATGGTCAAGGCTCATAAATCACCAAACAACAAAAGATAAAGCGCACATAGCGTGATCCTGTTTATTATATATAAAGCCCTTCACATCACACAAAGATCCCCCCTTCAAACATTATACGTACATTATAAAAGCAATCAAAAGAGCATATCACAAGGAAGCATTTAGACACAGCACTTCACCGTAATCGACTCCAGCCGGTTCCGCTTTTCAGGCACCAATTTCTGACTTCCTGGTTGCAGTACAGGCTGTGGTGGAGCGCAATCGTCACTTCCGGCGTCGTGTAGGCCACGCTCTGACGCGTTTCGTCATATCCTGACTTCAACAGAGGGCGTGCCTACACGACTGACGGACAGGCTATATTGTCCTGCCCCATCAACCCTAACCAATCAGAACAAGTGTTCGGCGTGACGTCAGGTGCAAGACGTCCGCCGAAAGACATACTGACGGCTTCTCCACAGGAGAAGGGGAAGACTTATAGCCGCTCTGCACATTGGTTCGCATAGGCGAGTAAGCCCACTCACAGGCCAGACAGCGCCAGCCGGTGAATGTGTAAACAGTAAAATATGACATTGCACATTGAAATTTAAAAATAAGGGGGATAAAATAGTATAAGATCCTATGCGATCAGCGCACATACTGAATCTATTATCTTTAGCCCTTCAGCATGTATAAACGTGCAGCAGCATACAATCGACAAAACGCTGCATGACACTGCAACATATCAGGCAATCGATGTAAAGTGCTCACTGCATGTTAACACAGCATATTAAAAACATAAATATATATAAAAAACATAAACCATATGTCAAATATAATTCATCAGAAACATTAAGTGTGAATGGTAAATACGCCAACACAGATACATAAAAATAGAGCCATTCATAATATAATCTTCTATGCAGTAGGTTAGAAAAAACCAATAGTGGGTATTAATTAATAAAAACAGGGCCCATTCAGATACGGTGAGACCCATAAGCATATAAACGACATACATCAATACACATAAAAATAATAAAGAAAAAGTATACATCCATGATAAAAATTATGGCTACCAGCCTAAACTATGCGTTATCATCACCTATATAAAACATAGGGTATAGCACCTAATTGGGCATTACAAACTGCGCACAAGCCACACCTGTATATGGCGTAAGTCTTAGTCTTATTTGAGACTTTTTGTCACTTACTATTTTAGTGTCATTTCACTTATTTATTTTGTTCCCTGTTTGTTTCACATTCATTACTGCTCTGGTACTGCTAGGGCCCTTGGCGCTGAGTGGTGTATTTTTGGGCCTGTAAGTACACCCTTTTACATTTTTGCATTTTTGTTCTCTTGGCAGCCATGGATGCATTGCAGTTCCTGAGCAGTCGAACCATTGATATCGGGAACGTTTTTGCAGTCAATGAGCAGACTGCTGCACAGTCTAACATTAATGGGGTGCTGACTGCTTTGGGGAATGTGCTCGAAAAGCAGGTCCGCACCTGGTGGGACATTTGCACGTTTGAACAGTATATTAAAGAAAAGATTTTAGTTAGAAGTCTTAGGTGGGATGTAGTCCCCCAGGATGGTCTTAATGATTCTGAATCGATGAAAGAATGGTACGACTTTTTTACCGATATGGGATATAAGTTGCAGGATTTAGTTCTTGCGCGTAAACGTAAGAAAATGGCTATTTTGGAGGGCAAAATTAATGAATTCCGTTTACAGTTAGAGCCCATTAAGGATTCACAGCAGGTGGTTGATTTCAACACCCGTATAAAAAAGAAACTTGAAAAAATTGATAAAGATACACAGAAAAAGAAGGCTAAAAAGTTCCATAGGGATCTGAACGATTTTAGGTCTGGCTCTGTGTATCTTTGGCAACAAGGTAAAACCCCGCCTAATATTGAAGGAAATGGGGATGGTGATCATTACCAGAATTCTACTAATCAGGTGGGTAATATCCCGAGTGTGGCCCCTTATGTGGGTGGTAATAGGAGGGATAATGGCCCTTACCGCCCCCCAGACAATGGGTCTACCCCTGACAGAAGAAATAAAGGCTACGGGAGAAGTAATGATGGGAGAAATGTTTCTAACTCCTATCATCACGTACCCCCCAGTAATCAATATCAAGTCCCTACCTATAATAGGTTTGACCCCTTGAGGGAAAATATGGATAGAGCCCGTGGCCAATCACTGCGTCCTTTTTTAGGGAGGGGGAGAGGCTGGCAGAAACGGGGTCGGGGGCGCCCGCAGCAGAGGGGGAGACCCCCGGGGCGCTCGCAGTCAGGACAGGACTCCCGAGTACCTCAGTGGAGGGAGCAACCGCAACAGGAGTGGAATTATGCCCAACACTCCAATTATTGGAGAGAAGAACAAGGGGCTGTAGGGCAGGACGAAGGGTCCAAAAAAAGAAGGCTGGAGCAGGATTAGGAGGTATTTTTAATCTAAGCAGTGCGGTTTTATCTCACAAAGAGACCAATATTTTGCATTTAGGGTTGAAGTGTGGCCTGAAAAGGCCGAGCAATAAATTTGATGTTTTTATTGACATACATAAATACATAAGAAGAGTAAATATTAATTAGTATTTTTTAAATAAAAATTCTCAATCAGCGAATATTGTGAAGTCAGGACCAAAGGATAGTGGATTAAGAAATAAGTCCCTTTTCAATCCTCTGAATAGTGCAAACCAACATATTGAGGTATTTAAAGGATTGGTGACACGGGATTTAGAGCGTTTAGTACCTAGAAAGAAAGTGAATCCCCAACATGTATTAGACGGGATCACTATGCTTGAAAAGAGAAAGGATATAGTGATAAGACCCGCTGATAAAGGGGGTGGGGTAGTGATTTTAAATAAGGAATTTTATCATGATCAACTGACCGCAATGTTAGATGACGAATACACGTATACAAAATTAAGCAAGGACCCGACTATACAATATGAAAAAGACCTCAGGAATCTGGTTGAAATGGGGTACTCGACAGGTGTGCTGTCGAATAGAGAAAGAAAGTATCTGGTGCCAAGTAACAGCAGAATCCCTACGATTTATACGTTACCTAAGATACATAAAGATTTGAATAATCCACCCGGGAGGCCTATAGTGAACGGGATTGGCTCGATTACTTCCTGAATGGGCCAATATCTGGATCACTTTCTGCAGGATAGTGTTATACAGACTAAGGCGTACCTTAAGGATACGAAGAGTCTCCTGCAGATTTTGCAGCAGGTGGATTTATCAGGCAAACATGAGTTGTATCTGGTAACGGCAGATGTGGCTTCTTTATATTCAATCATCCAGCACGACGATGCACTTTTGGCCTTGAATTGGGCCTTGTGCCAACGTGATGATTTGCCACAGAATCAAAAAGTCTTTATTAGAAATGCTTTAGACTTTTGCTTAAGCCATAATTTTTTCTGGTTTGATGGCCGTTTCTTCTCACAAAGTAGGGGCGTTGCTATGGGGGCGAAATTCGCCCCAAGCATAGCAAATCTGTTTATGGGTGAGTGGGAAGACAAAACGATTTTTTCGGTACCCCGCGCCCAGCTCCTATTATACAAACGATACATTGATGATCTGTTTTTTATTTGGGAAGGATCTAGTGATAGTCTACATGAATTTTTAAAGGAACTTAATTCTAATGTTAACAATATTAAATTGACTAGCGAATTTAGCCAGAATGAGATACATTTTCTTGATGTAAGCATTTTTAGACAAGGCGACAAACTGGGCACTAGGGTCTATTTCAAGCCCACAGACTCGAACAGTTATTTGCCCATTGACAGCGGCCATCACCCGATGTGGCTAAAAAATATTCCGAAGGGACAGCTTACTAGGGTGAAAAGGAATTGTTCAGAAGACGTAGATTTCTTGGCACAGGCGCAGATTATAAAGAAAAAATTCATTGAAAAGGGTTATCAGGAGGAAGCGCTAGATTCTATCATTTATGAATTAGCTGTGCAACCTAGAGGAAATTTTTTGGAAAATGGTCCTCAGGTCCCTAATAGGGACAGTCATGAATGGAGCTTTATTTCAAGCTTCCATTCTCAGTACAAAGAAGTGGAAGGCATTTTTGCCGCCCATTGGCATGTGCTGTGTATGGACAAGGCGCTACAATCAGTCCTACCCCCTAGGCCTCAGTTCATATATAGAAAGGCCCAGAGCTTTTCAGATAAAATAGTACGAAAGGTGCTGGACCCTCCGGCCAGGCCCCCGACTTTTTGGAATAAGAGTGGCTTTTACAGTTGTAGAAGGTGTCGGGCTTGCAAGGATGTAGAAAGACCATTAAGAGCATTGGAGAGTTTTACATCCACCTCTAACAATAAGGAGTTCGCTATCAAAGAGCTCATTACGTGCAACACCTCCCATGTTGTCTATGCTCTCCAATGTCCGTGCGGTCTTATGTATATAGGCCGCACTAAGAGACTTTTAAGAATCAGGATCGCAGAACACATAACCAACATTAAAATTGGTTTTAAAGATCATAGTGTCTCGCTCCACTTTAAACTAAAGCATAACCAAGATCCATCTGGCCTTAAATTCTGGGGCATTGACCATTTAAAACCAAACTGGAGGGGTTCGAATTTGGTACGTGACCTGTCCAAGAGAGAGACCCAGTGGATCTTCTTGGCGGACACATTATCGCCAAGAGGGTTGAACGTGGAGCTTGACATTAACTGCTTTATAAGCGATTCATAAATGTTTACTATGGGGTAGAGGTGGTTAATGGTTTCGGAAAGCTTGATCGGCCTTAGGCCGCATACAGTTATGGCTTACGCCATATACAGGTGTGGCTTGTGCGCAGTTTGTAATGCCCAATTAGGTGCTATACCCTATGTTTTATATAGGTGATGATAACGCATAGTTTAGGCTGGTAGCCATAATTTTTATCATGGATGTATACTTTTTCTTTATTATTTTTATGTGTATTGATGTATGTCGTTTATATGCTTATGGGTCTCACCGTATCTGAATGGGCCCTGTTTTTATTAATTAATACCCACTATTGGTTTTTTCTAACCTACTGCATAGAAGATTATATTATGAATGGCTCTATTTTTATGTATCTGTGTTGGCGTATTTACCATTCACACTTAATGTTTCTGATGAATTATATTTGACATATGGTTTATGTTTTTTATATATATTTATGTTTTTAATATGCTGTGTTAACATGCAGTGAGCACTTTACATCGATTGCCTGATATGTTGCAGTGTCATGCAGCGTTTTGTCGATTGTATGCTGCTGCACGTTTATACATGCTGAAGGGCTAAAGATAATAGATTCAGTATGTGCGCTGATCGCATAGGATCTTATACTATTTTATCCCCCTTATTTTTAAATTTCAATGTGCAATGTCATATTTTACTGTTTACACATTCACCGGCTGGCGCTGTCTGGCCTGTGAGTGGGCTTACTCGCCTATGCGAACCAATGTGCAGAGCGGCTATAAGTCTTCCCCTTCTCCTGTGGAGAAGCCGTCAGTATGTCTTTCGGCGGACGTCTTGCACCTGACGTCACGCCGAACACTTGTTCTGATTGGTTAGGGTTGATGGGGCAGGACAATATAGCCTGTCCGTCAGTCGTGTAGGCACGCCCTCTGTTGAAGTCAGGATATGACGAAACGCGTCAGAGCGTGGCCTACACGACGCCGGAAGTGACGATTGCGCTCCACCACAGCCTGTACTGCAACCAGGAAGTCAGAAATTGGTGCCTGAAAAGCGGAACCGGCTGGAGTCGATTACGGTGAAGTGCTGTGTCTAAATGCTTCCTTGTGATATGCTCTTTTGATTGCTTTTATAATGTACGTATAATGTTTGAAGGGGGGATCTTTGTGTGATGTGAAGGGCTTTATATATAATAAACAGGATCACGCTATGTGCGCTTTATCTTTTGTTGTTTGGTGATTTATGAGCCTTGACCATCTTGGATTCCTCTGGAGGGTAGCAGACAGTTGCTGGTGGCTTGGATTTACCCTTTCTTGGATGCTTACTATTACTAGGCTCTGGTGAGTTTAACCCCCTGAGGGGAGTGTGTTCTCACAGGGTGGAAGTGGATGGATCGGTGGAAGGTGCACGCTGAACTTTTCTACTTTTGATCACCTATGAACACTATCTGAACCATCATTTTTACTGCTCTTCTCTCTTGAAGGACTTTTTCTGCATGTGTAGTTGGCCACATTATCCGTTTAGCTCAACACTAGCGCTGTTTTTAGTGTGTTACTATGATCACTTTGCTGATTTTGGTATGTCACGATTTATGATGATGTCTTTGCAATTTTAAACGGCTGCTTCTCTGCTTAGTCTTATTTGAGACTTTTTGTCACTTACTATTTTAGTGTCATTTCACTTATTTATTTTGTTCCCTGTTTGTTTCACATTCATTACTGCTCTGGTACTGCTAGGGCCCTTGGCGCTGAGTGGTGTATTTTTGGGCCTGTAAGTACACCCTTTTACAAATAAGCGTATATTGATTGGCTTGTGCAAAAGTTATAGCGTCTACAAACTATGGGATATTTTTATTTATTTTTACTAGTAATGGCGGCGATCCGTGATTTTTTTGTAGGGCTGCAACATTGTGGCGGACAAATCGGACACCTAACTGACACTTTTTTGGGAACCAGTGACATTATTACAGTGATCAGTGCTAAAAATATGCATTGTTACTGTACTATTGACACTGGCAGGGAAGGGGTTAACATCAGGGGCAATCAAAGGGTTAAGTGTGCCCCTAGCTGGTGCTTGCTAACTGTGTGGGGGGATGGTCTGACTGGATGAAGACAGAGATCTGAACACAAGATCTCCATCTTCTTCCCTGTCAGTATGGTGATGTGTCTTGTTTACATAAGCAGAATACCGTTCTGCCTCTCTGGGGAATGATCACGGGTGACCGTCGGACATCGGGTCTACCGGACCCGCTGATTGGCATCCCCTGTGTCCAATCAGCGTGCTAGGTCGCTTCCGTGCCACCCAGTGGCTATTGAACTAAATGACGTACAGGTATGTGATTTTGCACAATAGAGCTGACCTGGCCGCAGTAAATAGGCGGTCGGTAAGTGGTTCATTTTGTACCCCTGCACATGCTATATACCCTTTCCAGCAAACTATGCAATAATGAAAAAAACAAAAATTGCAATATGTGTGAACTAAAAATCCATGTTTTTCATTGCATAGTTTGCTGGAAAGGGTGTGTATAGCAGTGTGCAGAGGGTCCATCCAGTATTTGTAGTGTGAACATGTGGTCGCACCCCTTTAACACCTGATAGATTGTATGCGTGTAAGAAGCTATTGATTTAAGCACAGGTATGTCTTGTTTCTGTTGTAATACAGGTCAGTGACCAGACCTTAAAGCGGGGTTCCACTCAAATTTTTAACTTAATCTTACCCCCTTCAGTTAATTGCATAGATGTTCAAATGCCGCACTAAAAAATTTTTTATCGCTGTAATTACCTTTATATTGTACTTTATTGTGGCACTTCCTGTCTCTCCTCCCATGGGAGTAGGCGTGTTTATTGCCTTTCCCCGGCACCGCACTGTCTCCTGGGAGCTTAGTGTCAGGCTTCCCAAGGTTCAATGCGGAAACAATGATCATGTGTGTGAACAAGCTGTGGATGAACAGCATTCACCGCATCACAGAAATCAATGCTTGTGGGCTTCACATGCCCACAAGCAAGATGGAAACAGCCAGCATCACATTTTTAAAGTTATTCTTCAGTACGAAAACAGACAGAGGCGGAAATATTACACCCAAACTGTAAGTATTATTTTGGGATTAGCAAAGTGTCTCAATGACCTGAAAAAAAAAAAAAAAGATTGGTCGCCAGACTCCCACTTTAACCTAGTAGCTTCCCAGCCCCATGTTGGCATTGTGTCCACTGTATCATTTGCTGTGGCAGAGCAGTGTAGGAGTGGCCATAAGAGGGATTACTTTGATAGATTTGGCCAGCTTTAGCATCTATTGCAATATGTATGAATTAAAATTCCCTATTTTTCATTGCAGTTTGCTGGAAAGGCTGTATAGCAGTGTGCACAGGGTCCATCTAGAACTTACTGTTTTCTTGGTTAATAGACTAGTCATAGCTAACCAATCCCTGCATTACTATACTGCTAGTTAGTCTAGTCCCAGCCTATGCAGAGTAAAAAAGCTGATAATTGTCCTTTTAACTGAAAATAAGAAAAACACCCTTGTGAATTTTACGCTGGATTAAAGTACATTAGATTCTGTGAAATAAAGGAATTGGGAACCTGGTCCCCAACCAGGTCTCCCCAAAAAAGAAGGGGGCAATTGGACTATCTTGGTACAATACAATGAGGGTAATATATCTGAGAAAATATGTAAAATGGTACAAAAGTTTATTAATACATAACAAATAAAGAAACAATCAGTTACAGGTTAAAAGCATGGGTAACAATCCATGTGTATCACCAAGATAATACTCCCCAAAAGGGGAAGATCTCAGTGGGATAGTTGATCACGGATAGCATCTCAACTAATTTCGTGGACTAAAGCCGCTTCATCAGGAGGGGTATTTGTAATTTGATTTGAACAAATAGTGACAATATAATTAGTCAAAAACATGAAAAATAACAGTGTTTAAAACAGTATATTGATCAAGCAATATGCTTATGTTATACAGGGGCAGAAGCGAGACTGCTTACCCACATCCCAGCAAACACAAGGTACAGAGCGTCACCAGTAAAAGGAGTCTCCTGCAGCGACTGGGAGGGACTAACAAATCAATAGTCTGGAGTCAAGATGAAATAGGTAGATGAAATGGGTAAACTATGTATTTAGAAAGAAATTGCGAGTGAGGGGAGTTGAGGATGTGGCTAGAGTGATTGAAGAGAAGTAATTGGGGGTGTGGGGGATGGAGGGCAGTAATGAATGAAGTGAATCAAATTGTGAAATAAAAATTAATTAATGGTGGACAATTAAACAAAAAAGATTTTTTTCAAATATAAACATGTGAAAGATAAAAGTAAAATTGGGGTTGGAGATGGTGAGGAGGGTAGTAAGGGCTAATGGACAAAATAGGGGAAGGGTAGGGGAGCGGGGGGAAGGGGGAGAAAGGGTAAGGGGAGAGGGAAAAGAAGAAAAAAGAGAAATAGGATAGGAGAAAAAGGGGGTGGACAAAGCAGGAATAAAAAAAAGAGAGGAAAAAGGGGGGGGGTAGAGTAAAGGGAAGGAAGGAAAAAATGAAAAGGGAAGGGAGGAAAAAGAAGAGAAAAAGTACGATTGGGACGAATAAACCAGGGGGAATGCGTGCAAGTGGATGAAATGAGGATATATAAAAAAGGACATAGTATATACCTTTTTATCAGAATACAAAGAATTGGGGGTCCCGGGAGATAAGGTCCCACTAGAGAGGAGGGTACCGGTGTATAACGGCAGAGTGGAGCACTATAAGAGGAGGGTAGAGAGTGACAGCGCACAGACGCACAGAACTCCCACCCAGGTATCCTATGAAAGGAAACAGTACCCAAAGTAAATAAGTTGGCCCATTGCTATACCCCTTAAGCAGGGAGGGCTACATTCTACCCCTTTCCCCCTTCCCCTCCTTCCCCCCCACCCCCACCCTCCTTTTTCCTCTCTTTTTTTCTTCCTGCTTTGTTCACCCCTTTTTTCCTCTCTTCCAATTTCTCTTTTTTCTTATTTTACCCCCCCCCCCCCTTACCTTTTTTCCTTCCTGCTTTGTTCACCCCTTTTTTCTCTTTTCCGATTTCTCTTTTTTCTTATTTTACCTCTCCCTTTCCCCTTTCTCCCCCCCTCTCCCCTTCCCCCTCCTCTAACCCTTGCAGATTGTCATGTCACCTGCCACCAGATCTGGATTGTCACTGTCACCTGGCACCAGATGTGGAAGATCGCCTGCCACTATTTCCGGATTGTCACTTGCCATGCCAGCCAGTGCCACCAAATGTGCATTGGTGGCAGGCTGGCAGCACTAGTCTATTTAGTAATGAGTGAGGGCAGGAGAGCGGTGATGTGGGGCAGTCAGTGAGAGATGATGTCATCTCTCTGCTCCCCGCGACACCTCCGACACTGAAGAGGCCCACGCTGTGAGGGCGTAAGAGCGGTGGGACGGGCGAGAGAGATGATGTCATCTCTGCTTGCCTGCCTGCTCGCTTCTGTCATTCGCCTGCCCGGTTATCTCATGCAGCCCTATTGAAGAAATGGATTTTGGACAGCCGCACTCTGATATAAGCCTTTTTTGTAATGAATAGCAAACGTTCATGTGACAACAGAAGCAGGGTAAACACTGACGCGTTTTACATCATCCTTATTGCTTAGTCAGCGGCCTGGCTGCAGAGAGGCCACGGGCCGCTGATTAGGCAGGGACCCCTGTGGCAAGGACTCGGGGCTATAGCCTCAATAGACACCCCCTACCGACGCCACTCTCAAGAAGAATAAAAACAGACAGATAAGATTCTTTTACTGCAGGAAAAACATAGTATATTCTCTTCTGTGTTTAAAGGCCTGCCTGTTCGCAACTTTTTCCTTTTTATGTAAAGTTCTGCTTTAATATGATATGCTCAACCTCAATGGGCAAGGGTAATATTTACGAGTTTGGAAGGAATGGTTCAAATTTCACCTTCAAAGCTGATAATGAGATTTGCATAACAGAATGCCCGGGAATTGGGGCTTCTGGGATGGAAGGGCATTTTCAGGAAGACGTTTGTCCTTGCCTTTTTTTTTTTAGGTATTTCTGCCTGTTAAATAATGTCTAGGTGAGTACAGGTTTAAAGTTGCACTCCAGTCCAACCTTAAAATGTAACCTTAATTACACATACATGCAGTCCCCGGCCATCACTAAGTCCAAATGCTGAGCAGTTCTGTTTGCACAAAGCTCTGGAATTTCTTGGTAGTGTTAAAAATTGCCTGTCTTTCCCAGCTCTCATAAATCATCTATAATGAGCTGGTTTGCTATTCAATAGGAATGCATATGTCTCAAGATGGTGTAGGCGAGCTTTAACACCACCAGAAAGAGCCAAGACTTTGTCCGATCAGGGTGTAGTGAGGTGTCTGCACATCATACATTTTAGCTGTAAGATAAAAAAATACGATGAAAGCCACACTTGAATAATAAGCTCCTTCTTTCAACAAGGCAACCGCATGTGTAGCATCTCCACCCAAAAAAACACACTTCACAAGGAACGAGCCCAGTAGTGGTGAAACGCGTTAAGGAAGTGTGGTTTGGAGATGCTATAAAAGCGATTGTCTTGTTGAAAACTGAATAAATGCCAGAAGGAGATAATTATTGGAGTGCGGTGTTCATCTTTCTTCTTTTTATTTCCTCAAATAGTGAGCGGCGATGGGCCACAGAAGCCAGCACCCTGATTGGCCGTGGACAGTAAGAGGTACTGGTCCAGAGCTAGGTCTAGTGCTTTGGATTTGGGTGTGTGTCCAATGGGATGCAACACTGGAGTCCTGGGCTCAGGTCTGTTAAGTAGGATTTTCCTTTAATAGAATTGTATTTATATGTGTAAACATTGCCAAGTCAAGCTTTGATTTCTAATATTTGACATAAATGAATCATTTTATGCACAGTCAGAATGACAATGCATTCCAAATCGTCATTAACTATCTCCCCATACCAAGCACGCCGCCAATAATGTGTAATTTGCCCTAAAAGAGGTGTGAATAAAAATCACAGCTTTACTCATTTATTTCGGTCTAATAAAAACCACAACAAAGCAAACAATCTTGGAATTAATGCAAATGCAAATCAGTCTAATTAAATTCTGGTACACTGCTAAAAATTCTCGATAAAGGATAAAGCTGTGAGAAATTATGGCTCTACTTAGAATGCGCTAAGCAAATGGCTGTGAGCATTAAAGAGAATGTGTTTTTTTTCTATATTTTATTTACGATCAATGCTGAAAAAAATATTTAACAAATATTATTTTGATTTAATTGGAAAAACATTTAATATTATTTAAAAATTGTATTTACCAATTGCAGCCTGTAGATAATCAGCTCTTGTTAATGGAATTGAGAAAAAAAGCTGTTCTAAAGAGCAGGAGAGATCAAAGTGCACATGGCGATTAATGATTCAGAGGAGGGCTTATACCTCCTCCTATTCTGTCCTAGCAGGTACAGACCACCTGGCCCAGTTTTATGCCGGCTGCCAACAAGCAGGCAGACAGCTAAGACATTTTTTTTGTTAAGAGTCTGTATCTCATGGCTGACTGGGTGCATTACCTTCACTGTGACTCTCGTCATCTAAGTCCAAACAAGTGGCACTGGGCTCCATTCACAAAGCGGTATCTTGCCGCATCCGCGTATGCAGTAAAATACTGCATAACGTTTTTCAAAAAGATTTTTAGCATTCACTAAAAATGCTACTAAAATACCACAAGTTTTTTGAAGTCATGCGGTATGATTTTAGTGAAAGCCTACGGTAGCCAGCACCCTTATCACAGTCTGGCACTAGCTGGTTGTTAAGGAGCGGGCGGGCGGCCTCTTTTTTTTTTAAAGTCCCCCCAGTGTAGATCATCGTCAATCGCGCCGCCCACCGCCACCACCTACCTGACAAAAAAAAAAGGTTCACTCGCACCGAAGGCTCCTACTGGCTGACAGCTCTTAAATAACTAAGGGGCGGGGCGACCCGGTGATCCCATCCCCTTGTGATGACGTTGACCCAGCATGCCCCTGGCCAATGACATCACAAGGGGGTGGGGCCTAGTTATTTAAGAACTGTCAAAAGCTGTCTTTTTTTGGGTTGGCAGTAGTGCAGGTGTCATGATTGACGATGGATATACAGGGGGGGGGCTTTTTAAAAGTTTTTTTTAAATAAAGGACTTGTCAAAAAGGAATGTCTTTTTTACACTACATTTTTTTTTGGTGAATGAGTAGAGATACCATGTACCTAACACTCTTTCACAATAGGGGGGGGGGAGATCTGGGCCCCTTGCCCCCAGACCCCCACAACCACCAGCCAGGGTTGTGGGGGAGAGGCCCTTGTCCCCATGAACATAAGGAGAAGTTGCTTTGGGGGAGAAATAGCCCCTCTGCCCCAAAGCACCCCCCCTTGTTGAGGGTATGTGGCCTGGTATGGTTCAGGAGGGGGGCGCTCACATGTTCCCTCCCTTTCCTGACCTGCCAGGCTGCTTACTTAGATAAGGGTCTGGTATGAATTTGTGGGGGGCCCCCCACAACGTTTTTTTTACCAATTTTTTTATTGCCAGCAATTTTTTTATTTTATTTTTTACTTTTAGCTGTCAGCTGATGACTCATCGGTTGTTAAGGACATGGCGGCAGCCCACTCCTTAACAGCCAGTTTGTTTACTGGTTGTTAAAGGAGAAGTCCAGCCAAAGCTCTTTTGGCTGTACTTCTCCTGTGGATCACAGGAGTGCAATTCAATTTGCACTTCTGTGACCCATTTTCAGCAGAGAGCAGGCTGCAGTCCGCTCTCTGCTGATGTCCCAGAAGTCAGTCCAGGCACCGCGTCATCAAGACATTAAAGTCTGGATCCACTAGGTGCCTGCACTGACACCTGGCTCAGCCTTTCAGCGAGCTGCTGAGAGCCTGAGCCAACGGCCCGTGCCCCCTCCACAGCGAGGAGGGAGTAGAGCAGAGAGCTACAGCTCTCTGCTGGGGGAGCTCTGAAAACAGAGTGATCGGCAGTTTTCGATTGCTCGGTTCTCAGTGTTAGAGGTGAAGAGATGCTGCATCAACCGAGGTAAACCTTTACTTCTCTTTTAAGGATGCCGGGGACTGTCGGTTCCTTAAACATCGCATACTGGGACCCAGTAGCGACTGGTGCTCAAATTTTTTTTGGAGGGCTATCACCCCCCCCCCGCGCGCGGGAGACGGACAGCGGCCATTCACACCCGCCGCCACCTGCAGGAGACTGACAGTGTCCATCACCGAACCAACCCCCCCGCACGCGTGGGAGATGGACGGCGGTGATCATCCGGCAACACCCAACCTCCCCCTCCCCCTCTCCCTCCCCGCAGGAGACGGACCACAGATGCCTTACCTTATGGGGCAGGGGGAAGGAAGAGTCGGGCTGCTCTGACCGATTCTGCCAGGGAGCACACAGGAAGTGTGTCCTGAGCAGGGCTTTTTTTTGCAGCGGGAACGTGGCGGAACTCTGTTCCAGCTACTTCAGCACTGAATGTATTTTATGGCAAGGAGTGCTGGAGTGTGCTGGCTGCTGGGAGTCTGTTGTTGCTGAGGTGATATTTTGTTGCGGGGGGGGGTCCATTGTTACTGGGAGGATCTGTTGTTGTGCCCAGAATCTATTGGTTTTGTATTCTCTAAAAGGTACAGTACAGGGAGGTGGGTAGGGGGTGGAACCAAAAGATAGTCCTCAGAAGTGGGTAGGGGGCAGAGGAAGGGTCATTCAGAAGGGAGGAGTTCCTGCACCTATTCTCTTGAGAAAAAAGTCCCTGGTCCTGAGACACAAGTCCTAAGACTCTAGCCAATAGGGGCTTCCTGATTGGCCAGGAGGAGAATGAGGGAGACAATAGCGAATATTCATCCAGATGCATGGATGGGGGGCGGTGCCCCTAAATAAGAGGCCACCACTGCTGGGATCACTACCTATTTACTGCATGCAATTTTTATATTTTGTGAATTGACTTTCACTTCTGTTTTATGCGGTATTTACCAAGCATTTTAGCTTTATGCGGTAGATACCATATAAAGCAGTAGTGAATTGACAGGATCGCATGCAGTATTTGGGAAAACCCATAAATACTGCATGCAATCTGGTTCTGTGAATACAACCCACTGTCATGGTTCCCTTCAGAGGCTGTGCCACAGGGTCATTGTGCTCTCTTGGCACCCAACAACACTATTATGTGAGTTACTAATGCATTCCATCAAACCTCAATGGCATTAAAATCATAAATTTCCTGCCGAAGTGATTGCTAATGCCTGAAAGAGGCCCATAGTCCACACTTAAAAAGTCAAAGAACATATGAACTTGATTCTGCTTTTTGAGTAATTATCCAGAATCCTGAATGATTCCTCAAAATATGGGAACCATGGCTTACTTACACCTTGCCATCTTTGAACTCATTCTGAACTATCTGTAACCTACTCATTAGGTTCTTGGTCCTGAGTCCGAGGAGCGATCTACTCCCATCCACCCCCTCCCAAAACTTCGAACCCTGATCTCCCCCTAAATCTCTTTCATCCCTAAAGGGGTTCTCCAAACTCCCCTTTCTCAAAAGCTTTCACAATCTCCTCCTCTCCATCCCCTCCCATTCTCCCTTTCTTATTTGGACCTGCGGGTCTTTTATAATAGATAGTACTGCTAACCAATGTTTTTTGGCCCCTAAAAGACCCTCAGATAAGGTAGTGTTGTAGGCCCTGTAAGTTTGCTACCATGTAAACCTGATTTTGTATTCCTATTAACCATTATTCTTATTAAATGTTTAGCCCCCTGCGTGGTCATACTTGGTATTTTCACCTAAAACCGAATAAAAAAATTGAAAAAGTTCACCCTAACTTCAATTATTGTAATCCACAACACACCAACCTCCTTACTGGGTCTCTCTTTCCACTTCATACATCACCACCAATCACATTCAAACTTCCGAAAGTTGGTCTTAATCTGATTGGTAGCTGTAAGATACACTGACAAATTATCACAGTGCAATGAAAAGCCTTATTGCAAATGTGGAAAAGTATATATGAACATAAACTTAAAAAAAAAAAAAAGAATTAGCATACTCAATACAGAGATTACATGTAGTATACATATGCAGTTATTAGAATGCAACATTTCTCGCAATAGTGGTCCTTTGAAGCTGAACTTTATGCAAATGACTACATATACATTTGAAATACACCAATTGGTGCTGTTTTATCTACCAAATGATTTCGGAGATACAGGCCTTCCAGAGAATACATCCAGTTTGGTGACCTGAATTTTCTCTATTGCTGTTAAAGTGGTTCTAAAAGCTGATGTTTTTTTTTTTCTTACCTTAAAGTGGATGTAAACCCTCCCATATTCCCAGTGAAGTGAACAGCCTCAGATGATGTACATAGGTTAAACAAATACTCCTACATACGTTTTACTTGTTTATCTGCAGTCTTCTCTTCTCTTCACCCCTTCAAAAGGGCAGAAATGTTTTAAAGATCTTTCTACATCTGTCAGCAGCACAGAGGAGGGGGCAGAGAAGCTGCAGTTACAGTGTGTGAGAGCTGATTGGAGGAAAGGAACACACTCCCCTCCACACAGCAATCCCCCTGTCAGAAAACAGTAGCTCTGCGGGGGAGATTGCCACACTAACATCGCTTGTGTTAGTAGTACCGCCATCTGTAAGGTTTTTTTGTTCAGCCTGCTGGGTCGAATGAATAAAAACTTATAGTGTGTAACTTGCATAAATTTGGCCATACACTTTTTTTCATTTAGCATTTAGCTTACAGGCTGAGCGAAAGATAAATACCTACCAAAACAGAGGCTGCATCTGAGTGAATGCAGCTGCTGGTGGGCCCACAATTTTGCACCTGTCTCCTTCGATTTTTCAATCATAGCATAGGGCAGGAGGGTGCCGACAGGGCTACCCACAATGCACATTTTGTCTGGTTCATCAGGAACAGGACTAGATTTGATCACTATATGGCCAGCTTAAAGAGACACTAACCTCTGGTATATATAATACAAAATTCTATACAGGTATGTATTTTTCCTTGTCAAAAGAAGTTTATTGAGTATACAATGTTATAAAGATACATAAAGTAAGTTTTCAAGGATCTATAAAGTAAGCTCATTGTTTTACAGTAGGGTTTATATAGGTAAATATCATGAAATTTCAAATATTAAACATTGGGTTCACGTAAACCTAAATTAAAGATATATATAATTTCCTTAGTTACTTTTGTAGGTATTTAAATGATTTATACCTACTATACATATTGTTTACAAGTAGAGTGTATATAGGTCAAATAAATTCTGATAATGAGCTTTAATCGTAAGGTGGAGAAAAGGAAAGAGAAAGAAGAAAAAGGGTTGAAAGGTAGAGGTATGGTCCACAAGGTTGTCCCGCTCGTCAGTTTATTATTCTTTTTAGTTCTCTTTGAAGCCTTAGAATGGGTGTCTCTGTAAGTCATTTAATCTGTTACCATGGCAACAGGACAGAGTCATTGAAATTTGACAGGAACTGTTGTTTTATCCAAGGATGCCAAAGTTTTTCAAATTTTGGAATTTGATTTTGATCGATGGCTACCATCTTAGCATGGGACATTGTATTATTCATTCTGTGAATTGTTTCTGCTAGTACCAATGTAGGAGATTTCCATGCCTTGGCCACTGTTTGTTTTGCAGCCGTTATTAGTTGGATCATAAGTTTGAATTGAGAGAGTGTTAACCATTCCGGTTTTAGATTAAGTAAAGTTAAATATGGATCTGGTTGTATTATTTTTTAAAATATTTTAGATGCAATCACGAAGACTTCCTTCCAGAAGGTTTGGATTACTGGGCACGTCCACCATATGTGTAAATATGTGCCTATTTCTGGGCATCCTCGAAAACAAAGAGTTGAGGTATTAGGTGAATATTTTGCCACTCTAGCGGGTACAAGGTACCAGCGAGTTAGGACTTTATAATTTGTCTCCAGTGCTAAGATGTTGGGTGAAGATGACTTAGATGTGAGCCATATATTAGACCAGTCCGTGTCTTCTAAAGTTCGTCCCAGGTCCTCCTCCCACCTCTGAACGTAAGAGGGTCTATTAAGATTTGCTACTCCATATAATTGATTATAAAGTGATGAAATTGTACCTTTAGCAAATGGATCTTTTGTACAGATTGATTCAAAAATGGATAATTGGGATAATGGTGTATCCCCCTTTAGGAATGGTGTATAGAAATTTTTGATTTGGAGATATCTAAATATCTCAGAGTTTGGTAGATCATATTTTTCTCTAAGCGATGGGAATGAAAGGAATGATTTAGATGCTATGAAGTCATTTAGTGTCTGAATGCCTGATGTTGTCCAAGCTTTAAAAGAATTTGGGTAGATCCATGCCGGATAAAAGGCCGGATTTCTGATAAAAGAAAGGAGAGGATTGTGTGGAGATTGTAACTGATATTTGGTTTTTAGTTTATCCCAGAGAGATAAGAAGTGTTTAGTTATGGGATTATGAATTTTAAAGCGGTCCTTAGGATCAAGCCATAATAAATTTGATATTAATAGAGGGTCATTTTCTGAAGCCTCTATAAATACCCATAATGGGATTTCCTGTTTTGCATGGTATTTGGACAGACTGGCCAAATGTGCTGCTCTGTAGTAGTTAGTAAAATTAGGGTATCCCAGGCCTCCTTTATTTTTGGGAAGATGTAGTGTGTGTATAGGTATACGTGGTTTAGAAGAGCCCCATATAAACGAAGTTGCTCTTTTTTGTACTATTCTCAAAAAATAGGAAGGAATTGGAATAGGGAGGACTCTGAATAGATAAAGCAATTTGGGTAGAATAGTCATTTTGATTGCATTAATGTTCCCTATCCAGGATAAGGGAAGTTGCGACCATTGTTTTATTAGATTTGTGATCTGTCTTAATACAGGAGGATAATTGGTTGAGAATAAGTCAGAATGAGATGCTGTTAAATGAATTCCAAGATATGGGATTGATTTTTCTGCCCATGTGAATGGGAGTGCAGCCCTAGCCGGGATCAATTCCATGTTTGTGAGTGAAATATTAAGCACTAGGCATTTCTTAGGATTAATCATAAGGCCGGATAGGGCTGCAAATACATCAAGAGCTGGTATTAAGTTAGGACCAGAGACCTGTGGTGATGATAGAAAAAGTAATATATCGTCTGCAAATATACATAATTTGTGTGTAATACCTCCTACTTCAATGCCAGTTATAGTTTGGTTTGTTCTGATGTATTGGGCCATGGGTTCGAGTATAAGGGCAAATAATAAGGGAGATAATGGGCAACCCTGTCGGGTACCTCTTTCGATATTAAAGGCTTCAGATTTGTATCCAGCATATTTTATATAGGCTTTGGGTTTATTATATAATGCTTTGATCCATGTTAAAAAGTGGGGTCCAAAACCCCATTTTTGTAATGAATATTGCATATATTGCCAGGATACTGTGTCAAATGCCCTCTTAATA
Organism: Aquarana catesbeiana; assembly: GCF_042186555.1. NCBI lineage: Eukaryota > Metazoa > Chordata > Amphibia > Anura > Ranidae > Aquarana > Aquarana catesbeiana. Next base: position 296,950,671 of record NC_133332.1, on the reverse strand, counting down.
TCGAGAGATAGAAAACATAAAGGGATTTTCCGTTTTTTAGCAATATGTGCCAATAACACTGCCCTGCGTATATTATCGCCTGCCTGTCTATTTGGCATGAAGCCTACTTGATCTCTATGTATTAATTTTCCTATAATGCTATTGAGGCGTTTTGCTATTATTTTTGCTAATAATTTAATATCGAGGTTTAACAGAGAGATAGGCCGATAATTCACACAGGAAGTATCATCAGAAAGGGGTTTTGGGATCATACAAACAATTGCCATTAGTGTTTCTTGCCGAAAAGAATGTCCATCTAGAAGTTTGTTAAAAGTTTCAGTGAGAATGGGGGAGAGTATTTCTGAGAATGTTTTATAGTATAAAGCCGAGTAGCCGTCTGGGCCTGGTCTTTTGTTAAGTTTTAGGTCTTTTATGGCGTTAGCAACTTCATCTATAGTTATAGGCTCATCCAGACTGCTTTTTTGATTCTGAGATAACTCAGGTAAGGTTATTTTTGAGAAGAAGGATTCAGCTTCTGTAGGATTAAATTCATTGTTTGTCTTGTATAAAGTTGCGAGATGTGAGTGAAATTTATGACTATTTTAACTGGATTACAAGTGTAAACATTTTTTGATAATTTCAAACGTATTGGTTTGAAAGATTTGTTAGTTGAATTTAATGCCCGAGCCAAATATGTACCTGGTTTGTTTGTATTCATGTAGAAATTGTGTTTGGAGCGTTTGAGGGATTTATCAACTGACTCAGTGAGAAATAGATCGTATTCCAATCTAGATTTTTCCAGATGAGATTTTGTACTCTGAGATGGATTATCTTGAAATGATATGTAGGCTGCATTAAAATTGAGTTCTAGTTTTTTTGCTAGATTTTTGCGTTCCCGTTTAAATAGTGCCATTTGTCTTTGTATTGTACCACGCAAGACAGGCTTATGAGCTTCCCACAGTGTTATTGGGGAGATGTCTGTTGTATTATTAATTGATATGTATTCCTTTAAAGCTTGTTCAATGGCCATCTGATGTAGTGGGTGTTTGAGCATTATGTCCGGTAAGTACCACGTTGGGTCATGCGCTTTTGGTATGGCTGAGGCTATAGTAGTGTATACTGCATTATGGTCAGACCACGGAATCGGAATTATATCTGATGCAATAATTTCTGGTATCATTCCTATTGTTAGAAAAATATGATCTATTCTGGTGAAGGTTTGATGAGGGTGCGAGAAATAAGTGAATTTCTTTTTCATTGGGTTACTTTCTCTCCATGAATCTACCAGATTGTATTTGGAAAGAAGTTGAGAAAAAGGTAATCTAGAGGTTATTTTGGATGGTGTAAAAGGTGATTTATCTAGAAATGGGAGGAGGACCTGGTTCGAATCCCCACACATTATCACTGTTCCTATTTTGTGTGTATTAATCACTTGTAATATATGTGAGAGGAATGGTGTAGGTTGTTTGTTAGGAGCGTAGTAGGAAATCACCGTGATTGCTGTATCCATTATATAACCCATGAGTATCAGGTATCTACCTTCTGGGTCTTTAATTTCTGATGATAAGGTGAATGGTGTGGATCGGTGAAATGCAATTAGAGTTCCCCTTTGCTTGGTACAGGCAGAAGCCGTGTAAATTTGTTGATAAAAAGGAGAAATATATTTTGGAGTAGAATCTTTGGTGAAGTGTGTTTCTTGGAGGCATACTATGTGAGCCTTCTTGTTATGGAAAGTACGGAAGGCTTTGGTCCTTTTTTGAGGGACATTTATTCCCTGAACATTCAGGGAAAGTATATTCAGTGGTGCCATGGCAATAGATCAAATAGTTTTGACTTACTTTTTGTTATGCAGAGCTGGCTGCGCAGATCAACCTGTGTGGACTGAAGAGATGAATAGATAGAAAAGAAACCAGTGAATTCTGGAGTAAAGAGTAAACAAAAAACATATGAGATTAGATGATACATTGTATAAATTATTTTTTGCAAGTAATCACAATTTACCCGTGAAAGAGAATAAATATCTCTCTCAGGGGAATAAGTGCCTTCGTCACACTCCCACATAATATGGTTGGGAGAATAAGGAGGGCTAATGGGGGTACACGGATCTTCCGCTTACAAGAGAGAAGTGCTATGTCAAAAGACATCAAAATGATGTTTCATTAATTGGAGTGCAGAATATAGTTTTTGTTGAAATTATTTATTCCAGGGTGGTTGTATATGGTTAGTCTTGCCCTAGGCTAAATAATTCAGTTAGAAAGGTACTGTTAATAACTTTGGTATTGATGAAGATAGTTTGAATTATTTTGGGATTTTAACCCTTTTAGCGTAAACAATTACATATTTTATTCATATGTAACTGTTTAGATATGTTAACTCATAAAATTGAGGTTGTATTGCTTCAGATTAGAATAAACAAAAACATAATTCTAGGAACTAGTTAGGTAATAATATATTTGTTTTAAGAAAAGAAAGAAAAAGCTTCCATTACTTCTGGATTATTGAAACATATTTGTCCTAAAAAGTAATAAATCTATTGTTATTACCTGATAATATATAACTGAACAAGAATGTCCTTATTTCACTTATATATTCTAAGGCTATATGAATCAGAAGTAATAAGAAATATAACTGGAATGTAACTTGATCCCACACAGTGTGTTACTATCAGAATGCAGTTACATTCAGTTATAAATACAGGTTTTTTATAGAGAACCATCTCTTAGTATAATAAATGAAGAGATATCAAGAATTAGGATGTCAGTCCATTGAATCTTCTTGGTCCATGGATGATGTGGCATAACGGCCTCTTTTGTGAGAATGATGATTCCCATTTTGTTCTGAAATTTTCTGGGTGCTGCCTGAAGGTGAAGATGACGCCATTCTTCTGCGTGTGGGAGTGTTGCTGCTTGTGGGTTCTGTCAGATTTAATTTTAAAAGGGTTTGTTGTAGTTCATCTGCTGATCTGCTTCTGTAAATTGTACCTTGGTAGTTAAATCTGACTGAAAAGGGGAAGCCCCATTGATACATAATATTGTGGCGTTGCAGTTCCATTAGTTGGGGTTTCATGGATCATCTTTTAGTAATAGTAAGTTGGGATAGGTCAGCAAAAATTTGATAATTGTGTCCTTGAAAATTAAGTTCCTTTTTTTCTCTTGCAGCAATTAGTATTTGTTCTTTCGTTCTGTAATAATGAAATTTTGTGATTATATCACGTGGGGGTCCATCTTTCTTTTTGGCTGTGAGGGCTCTATGCACTCTGTCCAGTTCTAAACGTTCAATAGGGATATCTGGCTTTAGTTCTTGTAATAGAGCAGTAATAGTAGATTGCAGGTCTGTCACAGTTTCAGGTATTCCCCTTATGCGCAAGTTTGAACGTCTGGCTCTATTTTCGTAATCTTCGAGCTTAGTTTGAAGTATTAAATTCTCTTTTTTTAATTGTTCCAATTCTGTTATATTTTCTTGGGTTGTAATTTCAATTTCATCCATTTTTATTTCTAAGGCTGCGGTGCGGTTTCCCAGCTCTCTTATTTCTTTGGTTAGGCTTTTTGTTATTTGGTCTGAGGTTTGTTTTAAAGCCTTATGAAGCATCTTTTCAAATTGTAATAATATTACTGGGGATTCTGAGGAGGCTTGTGGAAAAGTTTGTGAGAGGATTTGTTCTGTATCTGACTCAAATGGAGAGTCTTGCTGTGACATTTTCTGTCTGTGAGAGCGCCCTGATGCTGTATCTTGTGAGGTGACTGGAGCTGCTTCAGCTGCAGTGAGTGCCTGTGAGCTCTTTGTGAGGTGATTTTTATTTCTGCCACGGCTTCCTCCCAGTACCATATTTCCTGCCCAAACTTTCACAGTTTGTTCCCTGGGGCAAAAAGGTTCAAATGGATACCTTTTGAGCCTGCAGGCTCCGCTTTGTCCTTCTCTTCTCTCCTCAGCGGTGCGGAGCTCTAACAATGCATGTCTGCTCCGCTAGGCTCAGCCTCCTGCCCCCCAGGTATGTATTTTTAACTCAGAAGAGTAACTTCAATTACTCTCCACCTCTTCCTAATCTCCAGATTCCTTTAACTTTTTTTTATTTTTGCTCCTGTGATCTGACTTCCTGTTAGAAGGTGACTACGTTCCTTCTCCATGGTCCCACTGTATGTACGAATGTAGCCACCATCTATTACTCACCCCAGAAATGGATTAGGGACTATATGATTTGTAGTGTGTATAGAGCAGTGTGTATGATGGCAGCTAACATACACTGCTCATGCCAAACAAAGGGAAGTAAGGGAGAAAATGAGAGGTTCGGGAGCTCACAATGTTACAGCTATTTCACGAAAAATAGATTTGTTGTTGTTCAGTTGTTTAGTGGTGTCCAACTCTTCCTGATCTCATGGACCATAGTGCGCCAGGCTTTTCTGTCCTCCACTGCCTCCCAAAGCTTGCTTAACTTCATGTTCGTTGTTTTGTTAATGCTATCTATCCATCTTGTTTTCGGTCATCTTCGTCTCCTTTTTCATTCTAGGTTTCCCAGTATCGGGGTCTTTTCCAATGAGTCCTCTTTTTGCATTAGGTGGCCAAAGTATTTGAGTTTCAGCTTCAGGATCTGTCCTTCTAGTGAATATTCAGGGTTGATTTCCTTCAGGATTGACTGGTTTGTTCTTGGCATCCAAGGGACTTTCAAGAGTCTTCTCCAACACCATAGTGTTGGAGAAGACTCCAACAAAAGCATCAATTCTTCTGCGTTCAGTCTACCTTATGGTCCATTTTTCACAGCCATAGGTTACTACTAGAAATAAAAACAACAGAATTGGGAAGCGCAGATCCAGGAGGTGGCAAGGAATCAATTGGAGATGGAATCCATGTGAAATTTAAAACCGTTTATTGCTGATAAAATATGTAACCAATACGCAATACAAATGGGAAAAATCATCAGAATGGCCAAACTCACTGTGATAGTGCCAGCAATAGAGCCAAAAGATGGTGGAGAAATGGCTGTCCCGCTTCTGTGAGGGCTGTGGACAGAGGGGGCTGCAGACCAAAAATGAGAAGCCTAAAAACACTTTCCAACAGCTGGAAGCGGTGACCATAACCAAAGCCGGGCTACATCAGGGAAGGGAAAGGCTGGGTCCAGATCCAGGAAGCACGATCACTGTATGAACAGAGTGGAAAATGGCAGAGCTGCTGCAGTGGCAGGTGAGACCAGAGATGGTCGGGGAGGAGTCCTGTGGTGTCCAGACACCTTGCAGCTCAGCCTCGTACCCGCTGCCCCTCGAGCATCCATCTCTGGTCTCACCTGCCACTGCAGCGGCTCTGCCATTTTCCACTCTGGTCATACAGTAATCATTCTTCCAGGATCTGGACCCAGCCTTTCCCCTCCCTGATGTAGCCCGGCTTTGGTTATGGTCACCGCTCCCAGCTGTTGGAAAGTGTTTTTAGGCTTCTCATTTTTGGTCTGCAGCCCCCTCTGTCCACATGTGTTATCTTTGGGTGTGTCTGTTTGTCTCCACCATTTCCTCAGCAACATGCATTCTGACAGAATTGCCAGACTTAATTCCCTTTTTGGGTCTATTCATACTTCTAACACTCATTCGTCCTCTGTGACTAGTTCCACTGACATCACCAGAGGACCCCAATCTCCACACACTGAGGATTTTTAGGCCTGTATGAGGAAAGCTTTTTTTGCCTTACAACATGCTAGGCAATATGAATGTATCCAATGGTGGAATAAGTCCTTCCTGGAGAAATATTTGGAGCTTAAAATAACCCCTAAAGGACTGAGAATAAAGAAGCAATGCGGTTTCCTTGATGAGGACCTAGTTAAGGATTGGTGCCTATTCTCAGAATTTTGCACCAATAAATGGATACAACTGATCATCAAAGAGACAGGATGTTGTAAAAAGCCAAAGCAGCCGTGGGTGAACATGAAAGGATCACCTGTGGCTTTGCCACTTCCTGCCTCTTTGAGAAAGGGTATCAAGTCCTCAATGATGAAATTAAGAATTTTGAGGACGAATTAGTGCATAAGAAACTTGGCAAGTTTGAGCATGATTCAAGAAACTATAAAGAGGGTAAAATATTTCAGTGGAGTCGATCCACTGGGTCTAATTTACCAAATACACATTTGCTAAGTAACAACAACAATAGGATTGTTGGTGGTAACCACTCCAACAAACACTCTATGAATACTAAAAGCAACAAAAACAGTAAAAAATGGCACTATCACAGTGAGTTTGGCCATTCTGACCATTTTTCCCATTTGTACTGTGTATTGGTTATATGTTTTATCAGCAATAAACTGTTTTAAATTTCACATGGATTCCATCTCCAATTGATTACTTGCCACCTCTTGGATCTGCGCATCCCAATTCTGTTGTTTGTGTCTGTTTCTCATTTGGTCATTTGAGTGCGGTAGCAGCGGTCCAGTGTGACTTTTATAATTACTTCGGCTCCTTGGTTTACTTTCTGCGCTTGGCTCCCTATTGGAATTTTTATACTACTGGGAATACCATATCTTTGACTATACAGCCCTTTGTCTGTAGGGTGATGTCTCTACTTTTTATAATGTTGTCCAGGTTTGCCATTGCTCTCCTCCCAAGAAGCAAGGGTTTCAGCCATTAAGTGGTGGATGCGTATGGGTTATTTTTTGCAGAATAAATGTCACTTGAAATGTTGATCTCTTTTACAGTCTGAGTGCTGCTATACATGAGGTTACAAGAGGATGGTGCAAAGATCCATTCGGGTACTAGATTTTTTGAGAGAAGCTGTGAAAGGTTCGATTGTCATAGAGAAACACACAAAGACAGCCGCGGGGGGGGGATAAAAAACAAATACGGGTTGTCGTGTGATCACACTGTCACACAATACGGTCCCGTGTTTCTACATGACACGTCTCATTAAACGATGGGTTGTCGCTGACTCCCGCCGATCTGTCACTCGATGACATCTGCTGGCGTATCCCACCCACGAAAAGTCTCTCCTTGAACGTGAAGAGGCGTCCTATAAGTTTCCCTTCTTTCCTGCCAAGTATGTTCTACAACATAAACAGTACCATGTCAGTCTGTTCATGCCGCTGTGTAAATTGCTACAACTCCGGTACAAAGATAGAGATGTTTGCCAAGCTTGATGAAAGTTATGTAACTTTAAAGCACAGGCAGAACAATGAAACTTGCCTTGTACAAAGAGTTTATTTTTCAATAATTATTATTATTTCCCAATAAAAAAAATAAAAAAGGTGCGTATACAAAACATAGTGGGATTAACACATAAGTATAGCTGTCTCCCATACATAGAATAATAAATAAATATCTATAAAAACAAATCATATAAAAGGGGAAAAAAGCAAATGCAAGTCAAATTTCACAACTTAGGTTGTAGGCCGTGACCTCAAATGTTATGTGTAAAGAGTTTAAACACACAGATTGGAGCTGTCCTTGTATTTCTGTCTTTTGGGTCCTGAGATCATCACAGCCCAGTCAAGGTAATGATTCAAATTTTCCTTGCTGCAGTTACAGTAATATTAAACCCTCAATTTTTTAGTTTCAGTGATCAGCGACTTAGTGTGACTAAGATGGTGTGGTGGGCAATCAGGGACTGGCGCTAACTGACACTGGCTGGGAGGGACGCTAACTGACATTGCTAGTGACATTAATACAGCGATCATTGATAATACTATACACTGTCACTCTACACATTGCACTGGCTGGGTGATGAGTAATCAGGAAGGCAATTAAAGGGTTAACTATGTGCCTAACATGTGTATGTGTGTTGATTTTACTCAGACTAGTTGGCTGGCTTTTCTTTTTGATTTCAGCTTTGAACAGCAAGTTAAATCAGGGGAAAAAAAAGTCAGGTCTGTATTGTGTTTACTAACCTTTACAGATCTGTGCTGTGATTGGCCACAGCAATCAGCAGGTTTACAGCCAAAATTATTGGCTGCCTGTTGACAAACCCGTGTCCAACCACAGCACGAGAGGTAGGGGGCGCGTGCCTTTAAATCGGGACGTTTGGCGTGGCACACAGGTACGTCGCCGTGCCCAGGGGAGCCAACGGCCAGCAGTAAAATCACTACTGGCCGATCGGCAAGTGGTCAAAGGAGATGTACAGCCAAAGTTCGTTCTGCACTCCTGTGACAAGTTTTCACCTGACAGCGGGCTGAGGCCCGCTGTAGGCTGATGTCATAGAGCCGGTCCAGGCTGGGGCAAGATCGCGTCAATAAAGTCGAGATCTGGCCACAACCCTGGACTGGCATCTGACTCAGCCTCTCAGCAAGCCGCTGAAAGCCTGAGCCAGCCGCTCCCGCCCCCTCCTCAGCCCAACGCTCCAGTGAGTGGGGGGGGGGGCAGAGCACAGAGCCATGACAGTTATACAATTAGTATTTACAGGAAAAGTAGTCAGCAATGGCAGCTTCTAAGTTTCTCTATGGAGGAGAGTTTACTTAAATGCATAATTACATTTTTGATACTGCGCAAAAGATCTAATTTCTATTGGGATTTTATTTATTTCTGTGACCCGACCGGGAAGATTGTCCCTCACTTCTTGTCCCTGTGTCACCTGTACAAGAAATGGAAGGTGTGGTTGTCAGGAAGGAAGGCACAGAAAAAAAGCATAGCTCCCAACTGTCCCTGATTTCGAGGGACTGTCCCTGATTTGGAGCAATGTCCCTCTGTCCTTTCCTCCTCATTTGTCCCTCATTTTGGTCTGATCCATATAGTTGTATATAAAATGCACTTTTTATCTTTCAAAAAGTGTTTCCCAGTACTAAACCTTTCATCCAAATTCTAAATTGCTGCATTTGTCAATTTTAAAAGCCAATATAAAGGAATAGTAGTGGTAAAAAAAAAAGTCAACAAATTTGTTGTGCAAAAATGCAGAGAGGCATGGCATGGCTCATGACTGCCTTCTAGTGGTCTATAAAAATACAGCACATTTCATTACCCATTTCCTGCTTGCCATACTCCTGACCCCTGCATGACACTGAGCACAAAGCCCCTCTACTGATGGCAACTCTGATATAACGTGCTGCAAGACGGGTACATGGTGTGTAAATCCATCCTTTCAGGACATAAAAGTCTAATGCTTATTTATATGTATACTTTCCTTCCACATTGCTTGCCAGTAATATATATGGACACGTCATTCGTACAGAGAACCTTATTTCTCAGAATATTTGCACTTAATAATTTAAAAGACCCCTAAGCTTGAAATGTTTCCTTCTATAAAATATCTGGTGATAATTTTTCCAGATATTAATGTAAAATATTTCAGACACTTAACACAACAAAAACTAATCATAAATCATGCACAAAATGATTTTCTCCTGACATTAGGGGCATATTTACACTGCAGTCAATCTGACATTGCATGTGAATCTTCCATGTGCTTGCATTTTACATAAAAGGGATTGATTCACCACCAGTGAATGTTTGGCTAAAGTTACATTCACAGCTTTATAAATATGTCCTAAGGCCCCTTTTCACACTCACAGACCGATCAGGTTAACCTGTCAGTTTTTCAGGCGGACCGGATCGGACCTTTCATTGCTCTCTATGGAGCCGCGGATGTCCGTGGACACGTGTCCACTCACAGCTGCCTGCATCTGATCTGATCCTGTCTGCTAAAAACAGACAGATGGGGATCTATTCCCTATCCGCCCAGCACATCGCATCAGATGACAGTCGGATGGAAAAGGACAGGTGGTCTGTTTCTATCTGACCACCCCATAGAGAACAGCGGTTTGTGTCTGTTCCTGCTCTGCATCAGCAGAGTGGACATGGACCTGTTATCCGCCTGCTTAGCAGTGATCAGCGGAGAGATCCCCCGCTGAGTGGGAGGATCTGCTGGTGGACTCCGCCAATGTGGAAGGGGCCTTAGTCTTCAATGCTTTTATTAAAAGGAGTTGTAAAGTCTTGTGGTTTTTCACCTTAATGCATTCTATGCATTCTATGTGCTGCAGCTGCCCCGTAGAGCCCCCCTTTTACTTACCTGAACCCAATCGTTCCAGCGACGAGAACAAACCCAGCAGCTCCAGCCATTGTCTTGAATCCTCATTGGATAGCTTAATAGCAGCAGGAGCCATTGGCTCCCGCTGCTGTCAATCAAATCCAGTGACACGGGAGCCGGAGGTGGGGCAGAGTCCTGATGTCAATGGATGCAGCAGCAGGACTCAGGAGTGTGCCCACATGAGTGCCCCCCATGGAAAGCGGCTCTCCATGGGGGCACTCGCCGAAGAGGAGGAGCCAGGAGCGCCGCTGGGGGACCCCAGAAAAGGAGGATCGGGGCCGCTCTGTGCAAAAACCCTTGCACAGAGGAGGTAAGTATGACATGTTTGTTATTTACAAAAAAAAAAAACAAAAAACAAACCTTTACAATCACTTTTAGGGTCGGTTCACACTGAGACAGCACGACTTACAGCGCGACTGCCTCAGGCGACCCAGGACACAACTCAGCGGCGACTTGCAAAACGACTTCTGTATAGAAGTCAATGCAAGTCGCCCCCAAAGTTGTACAGGAACCTTTTTCTAAGTTGGAGCAATGCAACGGCTCCATTGCACAGAACGGGATGCTACTTGTCAGGCGACTAGGTCGCCTGACAAGTCGTCCCAGTGTGAACCGAGGCTAAGAGAACAATACTAAGTATTGTTTATAAACAATAATACATTTTAGGACTACACACGGGACCTTATTTATCAACCATATTGAGTGGAGAATGGTTTAAACTCATAGATTTTAAAAGTTTTTTGCTGTCTGTGCCCCATTAAAGAGAGAAACCTTTACTTTACTGCCAAAAAAAAAAACAGAACAGGAAGGGAGAGGAAATCTCCCCAAAGTGAAGGGAAATATTTGTAGACAGTTGATAACAAAACAATTGTCCTAATTGGAAAATCCCCCGCCCCCTATTTACAATCTGAAGACATCTGAGAATGCTAGATTTTTAGTCCCTTTCAGTCCTGGGGACAATGGTCATCATGATCATTGGAGAATTTATCCAACAGGGCGCCAACATGCATATAAACAGACTGTTAAGCACTATACACATGGGCTGAATATCGGGCAGTATTGACCGGTATAGTAGAAATTGGCAGACATTCGGCCCGTGCGTATGGCAGCCGGTCAGACATTAGCCAGCTAAACGTCCGGCTTCTCTCGAAGGGACATGACAGAAAAAGGTCAGCCGATCGGCATCCGATCAGCGATCTCAGCTAATGGCTGAGAGTGCCAACAGTTGTGGTCTGGCTGGGGCAGCCCCCCTCTCAGAACACAATAGCACAGCGGGGGAGATCGCTGTACTAACAACGGATTGTTAGTACAGAGGCTCCTCCCGAGCTCTCAATTTTTTTTTTTTCGCTCAGCCCGCTGGGTTGAACAAAAAGAAGTTTATAGTGTGTACTAGGCTTTAGCTTCCAGATGGAAGTTATCTGGTGGCTCTTCAGTTGCTGAGTTGCTTTCGTGGACTCCTACTATGTATTCCGAGTTCCACTATTCCGCCTGTCGCTGGGTAGAGGGGGAGGCAGACCAGTAGGGATGAGTCAAATTGCCCTGAGATTTTTTAAAGCTGAATTCCAGACACTTTTTTTTCTCATGCAGTGTGGTGCTTTGCATGGTTTAACTGTTTGTTTTTGTCTAGTGGACTTGAGAGCCGAGATATACTCACCTAATCCCCCCAGTGCAAGAGCGGTCCCTGTGGGGCATGCCCCCCCCGTGGTCTAGCAATTGTGGGCAGTGGAATGTTGTGGACGTCATCACGCCCATAGACCGGCTATTTACTCATGAAGATGTCACACTGCTGGACGTGGGGAACGCCATTTTCCAGAGGATTGAAGGTTCTTGCACTGTGTTCGCCACTAGACAAAATAATCAGTTAACTCATGCAGTTCGAGCACAGCCCCATTGCATGGGAAAACAAATTGCCCAGAGTGGGCTTTAAACATTTAAGATCAGCCAGGGTCTGTGATTTTTAAATGCTTAAAGGAGAAGTCCAGCCTGAGCTTGTTTGGTTGGGCTTCTCCTATTGGTCACGGGAGTGTAATATCCCTTTATAAAAGTGTACCCTCTGTAACGCTGGTAGATTTTTAATCTACCACTTATATGTAAAATTAGTGGGTCATCTGTTTTGTACATAGTTCAAATTTAATCTATGGCTAAAATTAGCCTCTGTTTCAGCATTGGCTGTGTTGCGTGCAGTTCCACACTGTCACCTGTAGGTGTCGTTGTCACCATAGGTCAGTGTTGGAAAAGCAACAAGCTGAGGTATATTGAGTGCTCTTCTTTCTCAGAGGCAACTCGGCAGAGGTGGTCCGCTGCCGTGCATTCTGGGAGAAAGTACTTAAGGGACAGACGCCATTTTTCTTTTTCTTTCACCTGCTGGCCCTCCTGGCCTAAAGGTATGTGACGAGTGAGTTCTATCTCGTGGCCCTCCAGACCGGAGGGTTACATTGCTGTAGCCGAACAGGTAGGCCCAGAAGCCTGTCTGGGGCTACTGCTGCGGGAATGGTCCTATGCTGTCTGTCCTGCGGGAAGAAGCCGGACAATTGAGAAGACCCAGGGGAGGACCCATCTTTGGAGAGGACCGAGTGGAATGCTGGTGTCTCAAGAGGGGCCTGGTGATTCATTTGGAGGATGCATCTTATTTGAATCTACCACACAAGTACTGCCGGGTCGGTTTAAAGGTTCTGGTACTGTGTTGCTGTTCATCTAAAACTACTACGTCCTGTGGCAGAGGATCGTACAGTTAAATTGTTCTTCTAAAGTCTGTGGCAGAGACTTTTCTTTTTTGTTCATGTTACACTCCGGCTGCTAGGTCAGTGAGAGAGACCTATCCAGGTGGGCAAAGATTTAATCTTGGACTGAACGTATATTCGTCCCCAAGATTTCAATTCCTCAGTGTCCTTAAAAAAAGGTATTTGAACTTCCCTGCAACTCTTCTTTTACCTCTTTCCTGCTACTTCTTCAAGTTACTTCCTATTAAAGCATTGAAAAAAGTACTAAAGTGACTGGTGCCTACATTGTCAGATACAAAGCTCAACATGGACTCTAAGTTCTGGTATTGGTGAAACTACGGGTAAAGAGGTGACGGTAACAGCCCAATCAAAATCAGCAGTTCTTTCGGGGGTTAGTGCTACACCTCTATTTGCCTAATAAATCAACCCCACAGTGTGCATTTTACCATTTAAAATTATTACATGCATCTAAATTCATTGAGAAATGTCCTCTAAATGCATATAATCGCATGCTCGTATGAATGAGGTCTGCCTTGCTGATATACCAAAGATGTAACACCCATAACTGTGAAGCCAGATGGTCCTATCTTTTCTCAGGGAAAGGAGGAGGGCCCTGTTCCCTTCTGTGATGGGAGTCACTTTGGGCGGGGGGGCTCGTGGAACCCAGCTAACCTTAGAGAGGTCAGTAAACTCCTTTTTCAGCTCCCCAGGCCGCTCATATGCAGTGGCAGCTGGTGGTATATTTTTTTTGGGGGGGGTGGGGGACAAACAATCCGCCCCCCCCCCTGGTTGGTCGCCAGCCCTGCAGTTACCCCATCTAGGTTACGGGCAGCGCTTCCTCCAGGCGGCAGCTTCACCTTGTGTCTCCTACTCCTCTGCTTCAGTGGCTTCCCCTATGTCTCCTCCCTCCTCCTCCTCGGTGGTCAATAGGATAAAAAGGCCGATTGGCTGAGAGGCTTCTCCTCTCAGCCAATCGGTGTCAGGTCCCAGGACCCACATCCTGATTGGCCGGGAGGAGAATCAAGAATAGCGAATATTAATTTGCTATTGTCTCACAACCGAGCCCACCCTTTTTGAAGCCAATTAGAGCTTCAGGCTCTAATCACGTGCTTCTGAAAAAAAAACATTGGAACCCATGCGTGCAGTGCCTTGCATGTAAATTAGGGGCTGGGTGCATGGTTTAGGGGGATGGCACCCTGTATAGAAGGGCTGCCACTGCTTATATGTGTAAGTTACACTGTGTCTATTAGAGATACCGGGTGACTGAGAAAATGATGGACAACTACTTAATGGACGCTAAGAACGTGGTTAGGATGACTTCAAATGGGACAGAAATATTTATCAACAATATCCCTTAAGAAATCCATAAAGATGAATGAATTCCACCTTTTCAGACTGCTGGAATATTGTAGGGGTTTGTCTCATAAACTTTTGCCGGATAATCTGAGGTGGGGTGGGGTTTGTTATGTGTTTATTGTTGCGTGTCTTTCTCCCATTACTAATTGGGTCCCCTATTGTTTCTGTCCGCCTGAGCATCTCTTGTAGATGAGATTAATCTTGTGAACACTTTAACTTGTTATGGAAATATTGTGAGATGTTATGTTTTATGCTTATAATAATGTGTATTGTACAGTACTTGTATTCAGGTTTGTAGGTGCTGAATTATCTGGTCACCTAGGCTGGTTTAGGTGACTAGTTATTAGCTCATGTTAATTATATCACCGTCAGCTATTAGTTGCTAGAGGGGAATTCTCCAACAGTCCTTCCTGCTAATAAAGCTGTCTAAGTGCCCAGTTACTGATTGAATTATTTGTTGAAAAGTTTGAATGCACTTGTATCTCATGTTACTGAATGTACAGTTTACCCCGCCCTGTGTCATTATGCAAAGAAGTGTTCCGACAAGTGACTGGGTGAGCTAAGGGATCTAGTATCGTTATGTTATCGGGCAAGGAAAACTTATATGGCAGACGTACTCCTCTTGAGTACGGAGGTCCGTCACACCACCTTTGATTCATTCAGCAGCCTGTGTAATCTGATCACTCTTGTTCAGATTTATTTTACAGCACAACTTTAGAAAGTGTCTAGCAAGATATGGTGAAAAATACTCCTGCGCTTGTGAGATTGTTTGCTGTAAAACAAAGGTAGTATGTAGTCAGAGATAGGACTGGGGGGAGATGATGGAGCGTGTCCCGCTGCCTTAGCTGACAAGGGGTGGTCTGCAAAGGACTGTTTAGTAGGAAGTGGATGGAAGGCGCGTGATCAGACACTTACATCAAGAAATGTATGGTTTATTTATGTAAAAGAATACAGACAGATATACATTCCTCGAAACGCGTCAGCATTTCTTAAATACCTGCCTCAATATGGGCACACCCCAATTTTAACTTCCTAGTACTTATTTTGTTACCTGTTTTTCCTTTTTTTTAATAATATCATGTAGTATTTGTATGATTTTATATCTATATGACTATATGTCTGTATTCTTTTACATAAATAAACCATACATTTCTTGATGTAAGCGTCTGATCACGCGCCTTCCATCCACTTCCTACTAGAAAGTGTCTAGCAGCCTGCCACCTGCTGGCTGCAAGTAAATATTAAATATTCATATGCAATAGTTTATATTATATTACTGAACGTATTAAAAAAAAAGGCACTTTAAAAATAAATCACCTTTCATAATTAACTGAGGAGACGATAAGAACATTCCTGGGCTCTTGTTTGGCAGTACATATGAGCTCCAGAGACTGAGCCAGTGAAATATACAATTTACTGAATGAAGGATGGAAGAGTTCTCCCTAATCAAGGGCTCGGAGAGAGTATGCCGTCTTTCTGGCCTCACTGAGGCTTTAATGCATTTACTTTAAAGCGTAGCTATTTAATTACTATAATGAAAAGATAGGGATTTAGTGTACTGAAGTAATTTACTTTTTCACCATCAGATAGTAATCCCACTTGACTCCAGACGTGCATTACGGTTACTTTGTTGTGCAGGGATGAGTTGGCAGGGACCGGCTCCAGCTCTGGAACAGTTAAACGGTTTGGAAAGAGAGCTGAAAAGCTTGACATGTCATTGGACCTTTACTAGATGAAAAATGCTATATGTATACATAGAAGAGAGGTACAAAGCAGAATCAGACACAGGGAATGCTAATGTCCACCCCAGGAAAAGTGCTGATATATTGGCGAGTTGTCAGTGACAGCCAGCGGTGTAATATAGCAAATTATTATGGACGGATACACCAGGAAATGACTGTGCTTTACGGGGGAGAAAAGATTGTGGACGAGGGGGGGGGAAATAAGTGACCTTGTGCAAATCACTCCATCCTGACAACTTCCATCCATATGGATGCATGGATCACAAAAACTGTGTGTGGTTTCATTGCGCTTAAAGGGGACGTCCACCTTATTGCTATTCATGTATTCTATGTACAGTACAAGAAATCAATAACATTTACATGTTGTTTTTTTCTCTTTGTAAACACAGATAGCTGCTTTAAATAATATGCTAAAGGGAGAAAAAGCAAAGAGCTGCTCAATCAATACGTGACATGATAAAGGCTTGAGGAATTTAATGCACACCAGCAAGCAGAATCCAAGCACGCTCTGTTCTGCCACTTGGCATTACCTAAAATTGCTAAAGTGTAAGCAAGAAAAGCAGAAATCTCAGTTAATAAAAAAGTCATAGGGAAGCTCCATTACCTGCATTGCACATTGTCCACTGGACAAGTCAAACTTTTAGCCATGTTTGCTAAATTTATGAGCACAACTATATATATACCGTATATACTCAAGTATAAGTCCAGGAGGGATCCATGTTGGATTTAAAAATCCTCCACAACCGGATCCATCCACCACTGTGGCTCCAGGATGGTACCTGGGCCTCGCATAGAAGAACGAGGTTTTGCCTGTAATGCTCCTTTTTGAGGGCTGGACCCTAGGAACCAGGACTCTTTTTGGTCTTGCTACATTACCTAAAGTTGTCCTCAGGGGTGCTATACAAGGTCCAAAGGAGTGGAACCCCTATTAAAGGGCCCCAGTCTTTGAAGGTTTAACCACGCTGCCCGCCGTGATGGGTGAAGTTTGGATCTGTCTGTTTACAGCAGTATCCTGCAGCGAGGAAAAGGTGAGAGGAAAGCATAGGAACTGCAAAGTCCACCTATGAATTCTATTTCAATTATACTGTAATGCCTTTAATAAAAAAAAAAACTCCCCTAGAGGGAGTAAGAGTGTATATACCGTTTAAATCTGTGCTAAACAACAGCGTGTGTCTCAGCAGCTAGAGGGGGTTCTCCTCTCCCCCGAATTGGGGAAACTGGGGGGTTACATGTTATGTTAACAAGCATAAAAGCCGATAAATCTGCTGCTCCCCTATATAACCCCTCCTCCTTCCAGGAGGAGGGGTTATATAGGGGAGTCAACTAACTGTATTGGGTGTGCCAGTGTCAACACCTGAAGGTAGCTATAATCCACTAAGTAAATACTTGAGGCTCTGTGTCCTATGATGTACTCCAAGAAAAGGATTTTACAGGTAAGCTGTTATAAAAATCCTATTTTTTTGCTGCCAACTATCTGCTCTCTTGTAAAAGCAATCCTAGCGGCTAACTGGCTGCTGGATTGCTCTTACAAGCAGCAGGAGAGGATGTTCACCCCCTCCCGCGGCTTTTGCAGGACCTCCAGTCCCGATCAACCAGCCACTCTTCCCGGCTGATCATAGAGGCAAACAGAGAACGAAATGGCTTTGTTTGCCTCTATAATATAAGAAACCCAGAAGCGATGAGCATATATCACTTCTGGTTTCCCCAGATTTAAATGGCTCAATTTTTAAAAATGAAAAGTATTCCATCACACCGATCCTGGTGTGATCAAATGCATTTAAGGGCAGAGAAGTAATAGACCCCAGATCTATCCATCAGTACTTCTAGCACCAGACCTCCTGTGTAAATCTAACATGGTAACCTGGAAAGGCTTTCAAAGCTTCACCGATGGATAGAAAAATATATGTAATTTGTCGCCATTGCATGGGCATGCAGCCTAAAGCATGATATATTTGGTATCTATTTACTTGGTGTAACATCATATATTGTGTTTTTGTGCGTTAAAGTGATACTAAAGTCTTAAAACAAACAAACATGTTATACTTACTTGCCCTGTGTAGTGGTTTTGCTCAGAGCAGCCCAGACCCTCCTCTTCTCGGGTCCCTCTTTGGCACTCTTGGCGCCTCCTCCTGTTAAGTGCCCCCACAGCAAGCAACTTGCTATGGGGGCACCTGAGCCGAGCCATTCAGACACGGAGCCGTGGCCCGCCCCCCCCTCTCGTTATTGGCTCACTGAATTAGATTGACAGCAGCCGGAGCCAATGGCGCTTCACTGCTATCTCAGTCAATGAGGAGGGAGAGTCTCTCATGCAACATCGCTGGATCGAGATGGGGATCAGGTAAATATTAGGGAGGCTGCTGCACACAGAAGGTTTTTTATCTTAATGCATGAATGCATTAAGATAAAAATCTCCTGGCTTTACAACCACTTTAAAATCCAAAAAAGCGTATATTTTCCCAAAAAATTGCATTTGAAAAACCATGTGACATAAATAATTGCAACACCCACCAATTTATTCTCTAGGGCCTCTACTTTAAAAAAATATATAATGTTTTGGGGTTCTAAGTGATTTTCTGGCAAAAAATAAGTGTCAGAAAAAGGCCTGGTCTTAAAGTGGCCAGTCCACCAGATGATAAAGTTACAGTTGAAGGCAGGTGGGCTGAATCAACTGATGGCTTCTTATATCATAGATCACCCTTTCTCAACCTTTTTACTTTAGAACAGGGGTCTCAAACTGGTGGCCCTCCAGCTGTTGAGAAACTACAAGTCCCATGAGGCATTGTAAGGCTGACAGTTACAAAAATGACTCCCACAGGCAGAGGCATGATGGGACTTGTAGTTTTGCAACAGCTGGAGGGCCGCCAGTTTGAGACCCCTGCTTTAGAAGGACCCCTATATTAATTTCAGGTCTCGGAACTCTTACCAAATTTAATTCACCGGAGGGCCAGTGGCAAAAATGACCCTTACGTTGGTCAGTAGGAAGAATTCAACCCTTATAGAGGTGGTTAGGGATGAGCCGAACACCCCCCCAGTTCAGTAAGCAGCAGAACATACGAAGAGGCAAAAATTTGTTCGAACACGCAAACACCGTCTATGGGACGTGAATGTAAAAAATCAAAAGTGCTAATTTTAAAGGCTTAAATGCAAGTTATTGCCATAAAAAGTGTTTGGGGACCCGGGTCCTGTCCCAGGGGACATGTATTAATGCAAAAAAAAGTTTTAAAAACTACAGTTTCCCCGGGAGCAGTGATTTTAAGTGAAACAATAAAAATAAAATAATATTCCTTTAACCGTTTCCCGACTGCCTCACGCAGATATACTGCAGCAGAAAGGCACATACAGGCAGATTAACCTACATGTATGTGGCCCTTTAAGAGGCGGCTTGCGGGCGCGCACGCGCTTGCCGGGAGCTCTGTGACCATGATCGCGGGTCCCGCGGACTCGATGTCTCACGATCATCTCACGGTGAGGAAGAACCGGGAGATGCTAATGTAAAACAAGCATCTCTCAGTTCTGCCTAATGACACTGTCACTGATCACCGCTCCCTGTAATCTGGAGCGGTGATCAGTGTAGTGTCACACACAGCCCCTCCCCCCCACAGTTAGAATCACTCCCTAGGACACACTTAACCCCTACAGTGCCACCTAGTGGTTAACCCCTTCACTGCCTGTCACTTTTACACAGTAATCAATGCATTTTTAATTGCACTTATCGCTGTATAAATGTGAATGGTCCCAAAAATCAAAAAGATATAAGAAATATCCTAATGTGGGTCTATATAGTCTAAGGAAGGGGACGAACAAAGAACCAGGAAGGGGGGGGGGGGGACACTGGGGGGGGGGGAGAAAGGAGGGGGAGGAGAGAAAGGGGGGAGGGGAAGAGAGGGAAGGTGTTGGGTAGGAGGGGAAGGATAAGGGACAGAGGAATGGGAAGGGGAAAGGTTAACGTCAATCGAATCAAAAGACTAACCCCATGCACAGATAGCATGTAAGTAGTATGGCGCCCGGGGATCAAAGGCAGAACTCAAAACACAGCCATGCTCCAAGGATAAAGGCAGGTAAACTTGTTTGTAAAAAGCGATGTTCAGTGGTCAGACATGACCAGCAACAGGTCCCCTACAGCCGCTGGGCTAAAGAAACAGGTGCAATGAGTAATTGTAAAGATATGAGCAGTTAGTCCACATCATAAATAATAGACCACAAAACGTGACAATAACAGCAAGTGCCAAGCAGCTTCCTGTCATGAAAACACAGGTAGTGCTGGCAGTAGCTGAGCAGGTTTGGGATATTAGGGAAACTAGGATTGGTGATAAAGCATCAGTGGAGACACCTTTTTCCCATATTAACTCTTACAGGAGAAAATTTTCCCTTCCTAGGGGTAGATTTCCTCTTACTTCCTGTTGTCTCCCTCCATTTATAAGTAGGAGTCCTTTGTAAGTCGGATGTTTGAAAATAGGGGACCGCCTGTATATACTATACGGCCTGCCCTATACACTATGCGGAAAATTGGGCTTTAGGTGTTGGTGGTACCAGAACACTGTAAGACCTCACAGTTACTCTTGGTCGGGCTGGAACAGGCCTTGCTGTGAAATGTTATATCGAGAATTGTAATTACTGTATATACTCGCGTATAAGCCGAGGCACCTAATTCTACCACAAAAAATTGGGAAAACTTATTGACTCGAGTATAAGCCTAGGGTGAGAAATGCGCAGCTACTGTAAGTGGAAAAGAGGGCCAACAATGCCCATTTGCATGCCTCACTGTGCCCATTTGCAGCCATAGGTCCCCCGAACTTCAAACTTGGTAGTTAAGGGTTCCTAGATGCCCCCTAGCTGCAGTCAAAATTTGGGGTCTCTGGACCCAAAGGATCCCGAAATGACATTGTTGCAGATGGATACAGTTGACCGACTTTGGGGCCCCGTATCTCAGGGCCACTTGGTGCTAGGAACCCCAAATTTGGTGTGCAAACCCAGTGGAACTAGCCCTACAACATATTCTAGCTGGATATGTCAAGCTATGTCAAGCACTTTTCTGAAGCAGAGAATGACATTTTTCGAACCGACTTTGGGGCCCCGTATCTCAGGGCCACTTGGTGCTAGGAACCCCAGCTTTGGATATGTTGGTGTGCTAGTTCCACTGGGTTTGCATGCCAAATTTGGGGTTCCTAGCACCAAGTGGCCTCTGAGATACGGGCCCCAAATTCGGTTTGGAAAATGTCATTCTCTGCTGTAGAAAAGTGCTTGACTAGAGTATAAACCGAGGGGGGGCATTTTCAGCACAAAAAAATGTGCTGAAAAACTCGGCTTATACTCGAGTATATATGGCACATGCCCCTGTTAAACAGGGGCAGAAAAATTGGGCCTTAGGTGGTGGTGGCACAATACTGTAAAGCCTCACAGATACTTTTGTTGAGCACAGGAACGGGCCCTGCTGTGAAATATTAGAGCAAAAATTGTAATTACACGCCCCTGTTAAACAGGGGCGTGTAATGTGGTGGTGGTGCCACAACACTGCAACCCCTCACAGATACTCTTGTTGAGTGCAGGAACAAGCCCTGCTATTAAATATTTGATCAAAAATTGTAATTACATGCCCCTGTTAAACAGGGGCAGACAAATTGGACCTTAGGCAGTGGTGGTGGTGCCCTGAACCAAAAATATTCTTAGAGGCTATCATCATGAAGATTGAGGGGGAATAGAATAGTCACTCAACATATGCAGTCTTCAAGGGATCCCACATCCCACATCCATAGAAAAATCAATCGGTTACATCAGCATCAGGTGCTTGGTAGCTGGTAATCCAAGACTGATTCATTTTTATGAATGTGAGCCGATCAACAGAGTCTTTGGACAGGCGCACTCTGTGATCAGTTACAAAGCCTCCAGCAGCACTGAATGTGCGTTCAGAAAGAACGCTGGATACAGGACAGGCCAGTAGCTCAATTGCATGTTGAGCAAGCTCTGGCCAGTGGTCCATCCTCAAGACCCAGTGGAAGTTCTGTTGGAAAGGTCTCAAAGTCTGATCTTGCCCCTAGATATTCCTGCACCATGTAATTCAGACGCTGGCGATGATTGCTGGAACCGATCAGACCTTGGCGCTGAGGACTAAAGAATTGTCTGAAGGCATCGGTCAGCCGCCACCTTCTAAACCGCTCTTTCTGTGACTGAACGAAGCCTCAGCAACACGTTGTCCAACGCGAAGCGTGTGCTCCAACAGGAAGACAAGAGAGACAGTATCACTGATGCATGCACTGTCACTGCTCACCATCCTCGTGGCCTCCTCAAATGGTGACAGAACAGTGCATGCATCCTTGATCAGTAGCCACTGGCGTGGCGAAAAAAAGCCAAGCTCCCCTGACCCTGTCCGGGTGCCATACTTACACAGGTACTCATTGATGGCCCTCTGCTGTGCAGCAGCTGCAGCATTGCCAATGTTGAGTTCCGCCTGGTTGGCATGTCGCAAATTAGGCGGTTCTTGGGCAGGTTGCATGCTCTTAGAATGTCAGCCAGTTGAGCACTGGCATTATATGACCGGCGGAAATGACCAGACTTTCCTGGCCTGCCTCAGGAGATCCTGTAACCCCGGGCACCTTCTCAAGTACAGCTGAACCACCAAATTCAGGACGTGAGCCAAACAGGAAACATGGGTCAAGTGTCCCTGTTGGAGTGAGGAGAGGAGGTTGGTGCCATTGTCGCATACAACCATTCCTAGCTGAAGCTGGCATGGCATCAATCACCTCTGAGCCTGCCCCTGCAGAGCTGACAGAATCTCTGCCCCAGTGTGGCTCCTGTCCCCTAAGCAGACCAACTCAAGCACCACATGGCATCCTTTTGCCTGAGTGCTCGTGTAGCCCCTTGAACGCCTACGGAACACCGCTGGTTCAGAGGAGAAATCTGCAGAGGAAGAGGCCATAGAGGAAGAAGAAGAGGAGGGGGTGGAGGAGAGAGCTGTGGCAGAATCACCACTACTAGCATTTTGGAGGTGTGGTGGAACAAGCTCCAACAATACTGAACCCTGTCCTGCATCCTTCCCAGCTGCCAGCAGAGTTACCCAGTGCACCGTGAAAGAAAGGTAACGTCCCTGTCCATGCCTGCTGGACCATGAGTCAGCGGTAATATGCACCTTACTGCTGACCGCCCTGTCCAACGAGGCCAAGACATTGTCTTCCACATGCTGGTAGAGAGCCGGAATGGCCTTCCGTGAAAAGAAATGGCGTTTGGGAACCTTCCACTGAGGTACCGCACATTCCACAAATTCACGAAAGGGGGAAGAGTCTACCAGCTGAAAAGGCAGCAGTTGCAGTGCTAGCAATTTGGCCAAGCTAGCATTCAGACGCTGAGCATGTAGATGGCTGGGATCAAATTTCTTTCGATGGTTTAGCAACTGGGGTAGGGAAATTTGCCTGCTAAAATCGGATGTTGGTGTACCACTAGCAGATTGGCCGCAAGTACTTGGGACACCTATTTATATACCTTCATTCAATGCAGGTTTCTGAGAGGACTGGAGGTATAGTGGGGTTGGAGATCCCAGCTGATGAGGAGCAAGGAGAGGTCCGCCTTATTCTTTGATGTGGATCTTTTAAGTGCTGTTGCCAACAGACTGCACGGGAGGTCGTCATATGTCTGGTCAAGCATGTGGTGCCCAAGCGGCTGCTGTTTTGGCCACGCTTAATACGCTTCAGACATATGTTGCAAACAGCAATGGTGCGATCTGCTGCACACGTGTCAAAAAAGGTCCACACCAAAGAACTTTTCAAAATATGCGGGGAGTCAGCAGCGCCCTGCACCTGCTTAGCTCTGCGGTGTGATGCAATAGAGTGGCTGCCCTTAAGTTGCTCCCTGGAGGGCATCCTGCCCCAGGAGACGGGACTTCCTATTACAGAGGCCGCCAAGTAAACGGGAGATTCTCACTGTCCCCTCCGAGGCAGCTAAAATTGAAGTATTGGCGTATAACACGCACACGCTATTTGCACCTAATTTTCATGGTGAAAAAGTGAGTGTTATACGCCAATAAATACAGTATATATATATATATATATATATATATATATATATATATATATATATATATATATAAAATATACACTGCAGCTAACTGAATAACCTGCCTGACTGCTCAATCTGAATGACACTCTCTCACCGTCCACGAAAACAACACACTACATGGAGCCGACATGCAGGCAGCCTTATATAGTGTGGGGCGTGGATTTAGTCCCCCTGAGCCATGATTGGCCAAAGGCACCCTGCCTTTGGCCAATTATGGCTTTCTTAGCTGAGAGTGCTGGGATTGGCCAAAGCATGCAGGTCATGGTGCTTGCTTTGGCCAATCATCATGTGGTGTTACGTGGCACTTGAATTTGGCATGAACGCTCCATAATGTTCGGTTTCCAACGAACAGGCAAACAGCCAACGTTCGAGTTAAACTCATGTGCAACCCGAACATAAAGCTCATCCCTACTGTCCACCCAGAAGTTCTGGGTTTTCTCACCCACTGTGTTTTCCAGTTTCTCCTGTTACATTCTCCATAATTTAATATAAATAAATCCAGTAGGAAGAGAAACCCTCATAATGGGAAGCTCAGGTCTCGCCAATATAGTCCCCAGAGAAATATAGGAAACTGTAAATTAGTTTAACTCCCCAGTATCTACCAAAAACATTTGGGGCGGTTTGCATTTTCGTCTTTTATTGTTTAGGGTGGACTTTACGATCATGCACACCTGGAAAGTCACAGGACCCATTTGCTAGATCTAAACTGAAGCCCTGCCACATAGCCTACAACAAAAAACTGATGTCCAGTGAAGCCCTCAAAGTGTCACTTTTTCTAATGAAATGCGACGTTGTGTCTCTTTTTTCAATAAACCTAGCAATCTTACTAGGGATTTATGCAGGAGATAAGAGTATAGAAAAGGTATGCACGGTTCAAATAAATCACTTTATTCTGTATAAAATGTAAGAAACACATAGAACCCGGTAAGCAAAGATAAGTAGCCATCACATTTGATAAAAGGCGGATGACCAAGGGCACTCGCTGTTCAATCCATTATTCTGTTCTCAGGGTAAAAGCACAATAAAACACAGCTGAAAGCATAAACTAGTGCCAATATTCATTTTCATAGATACAGACACTTTCTGGAAACATTCTAGTACTACAAAATTCCCAGATGCCTCACAACAATGTGATTGTTTCCACGCGAAACGATCGTTGGCACAGCTTTATGCTTATACTGTACAGTTCCTTGAAAAGGTATTCATACCTCTTGAATTTTTCCACCTTTTGACATGTTACAACCAAAAATGTAAATGTATTTTTTTGGTATTTTATGTGATAGACCAACACAAAGTGACACATCATTGTGAAGTGAAAGGAAAATAATAAATGGTTTTCAATTTTTTTTACAAATAAATATGTGAAAAGTGTGGCGTGCATTTGTATTCAGCCCCCCTTTGCTCTGATACCCCTAACTAAAATCTAGTGGAACCAATTATACAGCTGTTCTGTGAAGCCCTCAGAGTTTTGTTAGAGAACCTTAGTGAACAAACAGCTTAATGTAGACCAAGGAACACACCAGAAAGGTCAGGGATAAAGTTGTGGGGAAGTTTAAGGCAGGGTTCGGGTTTTCAAAAAATATCCTAAGCTTTGAACATCTCAGGGAGCACTGTTCAATCCATCATCCAAAAATGGAAAGAATATGGCACAACTGCAAACCTACCAGGACATGGCCATCCACCAAAACACACCATCCCCACTGTGAAACATGGTGGTGGCAGCATCATGTTTGTGGGAATGCTTTTCTTCAGCAGGGACAGGGTCAGAGTTAGTCAGACTTATGAGAACAGCACCTGGGAGCAGGGTTAGCTCAGTTGGTGTGCCTGGCCGAGCGAATCCCTTTGCAGTTCTGATTCCTCATATGCTAATTTTGCAATAGAAGGTTCAGTCCTTTTAATTATTTTTAGACCATTGCACGGTATGTTGACAATATATTAATTTGTAAAGTATATTTGTACAATACATGAGGGCAGCCATTTTTGTTGATCACATACAGCGGCTACACTTCCTATATTGCAGTTCACAAAGATAAGCTGGCTCACTGACAACAATGTACTCCTAATGTGGCTCAACAGCTGTTAAGGAGAGAGGCTGAATGAGGCTGAGTAAAACATAGACCTCCCTCTGGTGGTTAATATACAAACTTCTGTATTTAAAGTGGTAGAAACTACAAAAAAACATTTATTATATTGCAGCTTACCGATTCTTAGCTGTGATGGTCATGGCTGCATTCGTTTTCTTCTTTAGGCTTGCTTTATTTTATTTTCATCTGGTGATCCAGCCAGTAAGTCTGTTGTTTTTGTTTAAAAAAAAAAAACCCTCTCTTTCAGATGTATCAGTTTACAGGGATGAGACCAACCATTTAACACTGGCAGGGATGCTTACAATGATCATCTTTTATGTATTTATGTAAAACCTTTATCCCAAAAGGAAAAATCTGTAGCTGTAACTGCTTATAAAGTGTGAGCTGGAGTTTGGCTTCAATATGCTAGTCGCAGAGGTCTCCGAACTATGGTCCTCCAGTTGTTCAGGAACTACAATTCCCATCATGCCTGGTCATGTCTGTAAATGTCAGAGTTTTACAATGCCTCATGGGATGTGTAGTTCCGCTAAAAGCTGGTGGGCCGTAGTTTGGAGATCCCTGTTTAGTGTATTAAAATCTGCTAGTCCACGTAACACTCCCCTCCCCCCAGACTGCCAATGCTGCTGTCCAAATATGCCCACTGTGCTCTTTCATCCAGAGTGGAGGACTCTAATACAGGAGGTGTGTTACTGGCCAGATCACCAGGTAAAAACAGAGGGGAAAAAAAAAACAAAGAAAAGAAAATGAATGCAGCCACCACATCTGATTGGTAAGCTGCAATATATTACATATTCGGTTTTGGGTTTAATACCGCTTTAAAGTTTATCTAAAGCCATTTTGTTTGTTTTTTTAGCTCTGGAGTAAGGAAAGGTAAAAACCCTTGTGTCCCATTGGGGAGGTAGTTTTGACTTCCTACAATGGAAACACAACAGGAAGTGAGAGGAAAATTCTCCAGTTAGATGTCAAGTCAGAGAAATCCCGTCTAAAGCTTCGTACACACGATCGGATTGTTGGCCCAAACAAAACCGTGGACTTTTGTCCGAAGGGCGCTGGCCCAAACTTGTCTTGCATACACATGGCCACACAATTGTTGGCCAACAATTACAAACATAGTGGTGTACTAGATGTACTACGTTGTTGTTCAGCTCTTTAGCGCCACCCTTTGGGCTCCTTCTGCTAATTTCGTGTTAGTAGACATTTGGTGAGTGTTGATTCGCACTTTTCATTTCACACTTTTCATTTTGCGCTTTTCATTTCACATTTTTCATTTCGCACTTTTCAGTTCGTTTCTGACAGACATGTTGCGGAATCGGAGGAGATAACGTGTTATTTATTATTGGCCTTAGAGTTATTGCTTTGACGTTATTTTTTGGTTGAATAATGATTTGATTTGGTATATTTTCTTTATTTTTGGATACATAGAATGCACTTTTTGGTTAAGTTCGATTGGCAGATAGCATGTCTAATTTTATTTGTTTTCTTTTTTTAATGCACAATAAAAAAATTGCGGAGAATAATACTTGGCTATGTGTTTTACTTCAAATGACAGTTTGGGAGTAGGCAGTTACATTTAAAAAAATACAATGTAAAATTAACAAGGGACACCAACATAGTTGTATCTTTGATCTTATAAACTACGGGATAATGGTGTTGTGGTAACTTGCCCAAAAAAAAAAAAAAAAAAAAACATAATAATATTATTCTTTATCACTAGAAAAAAAGGCCTTTGAAAATTCATTTGCAATAACTCCATCAGTATGACCAGCAAAACAGCTTCATTATTATCCCGCTAAAGAAGAAGAGAATTGTGCGCTGCATTTCGAGATTTAATAATTTGCCACGTCACGAATGTTAATTCTCCGTTATGAAGGCTAGTTTACAAGACCGGCCACTTCTGGCTCATACTTGCTTCTGATCACGCGTGTTTGTACTTTGGACTTTTGTCCGATGGACTTGTTTACACACAATTAGAAAATCTGACAACAGACATTTCTCCGCGGAAAATTTATAAACCTGCCATTCAACATTTGTCCACGGAAAGTTGGCCAACAATTGTCCGATGGAGCGTACACACGGTCGTATTTTCCGCCAACAGCCTGTCATCACACAATTCCCTTCAGAAAATCAAATCGTGTGTACGAGGCTTTAGACCGTTGTCACAGAACAAAGTGTGCCTATTGGAAGATTTCTCCTCTTATCCCGTTTCGGTGACGACTCAAAATGTTAAATTTTCACTTATTCCAGCCCCAATCACAATGATCATCAGGACAAAAAATAGAGTGTCAATCTCCTTAGCAGGAAAACAGACCGCAATAAGAAAATGCAGAATGACCAAAAAATGACCAAACCAAGCAAATTTTGCAAGACAGGAGCTTCCCACTCATAAACAAGGGAAAAGCAGAAACAATGAACAAGCTGTAGTTCAATCTATAGATAACTTGGTAACCCCAAACAGTCCATGTAAACGAGTCTCTAAAATCTGTATCCTGCTCCATATAACACCAGCAGCTGCTCCTCATAAGAGGTTTAAGAAGTTTATTTCCTCTGAGGAAATAAAAAAGAACAACAGAGAGCGCCAGACTAAGTGCAGTAGTGTGGGCACAGTTTTTATTAAAAGTCAATTGGCAATTCTCTTTTAGATATGAAAACAAAGCATGTCCCCATGATATAGAACACTGCTTTCCATAGGTCAGAGGAAGAAGCCGCAGGGCTTCAAAACGCGTAAACACGCCCCCCTGCTTCCTGTTTTTTTAAGGGTGACATTACTTTCGGTCCAGTGCCCCCTGTTGCAGCCTGGTTCTCGGCATTACCTGGCTCAGCCTACAGCTGCATCTGATCCTGCTGGTGGCCACAGCAGCATCCTTACCATCCACCTTGCAGACCGACAGAGAGCAGTGCTCTATATCCAGGAAACCTACTTTGTTTTCACAACCAAAAGTGAGTTGCTAATTGTCTTTAATCAAAACTGTGCCCATACTACTGCACTTTGTCTGGCGCTCTCTTCTGCTCTTTTTTACAAGAAACTGCAGGGGTTCTAACTGTTGCCTACCAATTCTAAAAAACAGAAAAATAATTTAAACTTAAAGCACAGCTTTGGGCAACAAAAAAAATGAACCCTTGCAGGGTTAATTGCACAGGCGTGCGCAGGGGGTGTGCCAGGGCACACCCTAATCACTATGTGCGTTGCCGATTCCCCCTACTTCCCTGGCTTCCCCTCCCCTCTTGTTGGCTGCCCTGCCATGCTGATGGCTTCCCTCATCTCCCCCCCCCCCAAGCTGCTGCGGGGGATGTTTCAGGACGGGGGAACGTAAGAAGGGGCTAGTAAATGGTTCCTTTTGTAGATGAACACATTTGCTCACTGTGTCCATAACTGAAGCATAGTACACTGTGTTTACTATACTTCAGTTTGTGAAAAGGAAACAGGAAGCCACTTCGCACAGAGAACTTCCTATTCATTCATTGCCCCGTGCAGGTGAGGCTGCAGAGAAAGACATATGTGTTTGAACTTTGGGCTGCACACACCTATGGTTAACTGCTTGTTTTTGTCTAGGGTAACAAAAAAAGATGATTTACTTACCCAGTCCTCCGTCTTCCCTGCAGCTGTACCGGTCTCGGGACCAGTCCCACACTCTGCAGTGGTCTAGGGTCCTGACATCATCAAGACCACAGCAGGGTCCATACTTGATGAAACTGAGGGCCAGTCCACCACCCGAGCACGGGGAAGCAGTGTCGGTGGAGGGGGGAGCAGAGGATTAGCAAAGTAAATCTGTTTCTCTGCTCCCTTAGACAAAACAAGCTATTGACCCTTGCAGTGTGGGCCAGTGGATGTAGAAAATGTCCAGGTGTCAGTGGGGGTAAAATTATCTAGGGCCTTTGGTAAGTGTGAAGGGCCATGCCCCATCATTGGGGTCATTGTGAGGATAATATAGAAGTCCACCAACCCTAATTAATATATAGAAATGACTAATTTAAGCAAGGAGGATTCTCCTTTCTTCAGAAAGCCATTACAGCTCTCACTCTTTAAGAGCACTGTAGACCTCTTATGGGAGTCCCACAATACAAAGCTTGAAACGGATAAGAGGTAGACTGCTCGATCGATGTATGGCCTACAAAATATGTTAAAAGGAGGCTTTTTTATGTCCATCTTCTGTTTGCTGATTTTAGCTTTAAAGGCAAACTATATTGGTTTTCAGTCAATGTTTTTAAAAATTGTTTTTAATACTATGTTTTATAGCAATATTTTTATTATAGTTTTCTAAAGAGCACAGCAGAAGCTGTTTGCCTTCAGACCCTTTGTTTCTTTCTTCAGCTTTCAGTGCTGTTGAACTTTGAATGACAATAGCGCAGTCATGCAACACTGTACCCATCTGAAATTTTTATATTTTTTTCACACAAATAAAGCTTTCTTATGGTGGTCTTTATTCACCACTGGTTTTTTTATTTGTTGCTAAATAAACAAAAAAGACCGAAAAAAAAACAAACTTAAAAATGTGTTATAAACTTTTGCAAAACAGGTCATTTTTCTCTTTCACTGATGTGTGCTGATGAGGCTGCACTGATGAGCACTAATAGGTGGCATTGATGGGTGGCACTGGTAGGCGACACAGATTAGCAGCACCGGTGGGCACTGTCGGGACTGCACTGATAATCATTGCCCTGATTATCAATGTACATGTCCCTTTTACAGAATCTGGTTATCGGCTCTCTTCCCCCTTCCTCACGCTGTCAGCGCAAGGAAGGGAAAGCCAAAAACCAGCTTCTGTTTACATCCTTGACCTGCTGTCATTGGACACATCTGATCACGAGGTAAAGAGCCACTGATTAGCTCTTTACCTCAATCTGTGATCAGCAGTGTCCAGAACCACATGTGTTATAGCTTGAATATTGGTTTGCTCTGTGTATTTCTTACAGATCTGTGCAATAATTCAATGTAATACTTTACCTCTGTGCAGGAGCTTCCTGTAATAAAGACCATTCACTGCTATTCTCTCTCCTTCTGCAGGTGACTGGTCTTGTATGCGCTCCCTCCTGTAGTTTTGTACAGGCAGCCTGTAGTAGGCAGGGCCTGCTGGGACTCTCCCTCAAAATGCTATTTGCAGACCCTATGTACAGCACGCAATGATGTTCCCATTACTTTTACAAGGTAATACAAGGTAACTTTTACAAAGGTTTGCAAGGGTGTTTAACCACTTCAGCCCCAGAAGGTTTTACCCACTTCCTGACCAGGCCATTTTTTGCGATACGTTGCTGCGTTGCTTTAACTGACAATTGTGCGGTCGTGCAAGAATGTACCAAAAGAAAATTGATGTCCTTTTTTCCCCACAAATAGAGCTTTCTTTTGGTGGTATTTGATCACCTCTGTGGTTTTTATTTATTGCACCATAAACAACAAAAAGAGCATTCCTTACTTTCTGCTATAAAATATATCCAATAAAATTAAAAAAAAAAAATCAAATTTCTTCATCAGTTTAGGACAATATGTATTTTGCTACATATTTTTGGTAAAAAAAATCCCAATAAGCGTTTATTGATTGGTTTGCGCAAAAGTTATCATG
Source organism: Aquarana catesbeiana (assembly GCF_042186555.1). Taxonomy (NCBI): domain Eukaryota; kingdom Metazoa; phylum Chordata; class Amphibia; order Anura; family Ranidae; genus Aquarana; species Aquarana catesbeiana. Next base: position 296,919,211 of record NC_133332.1, on the reverse strand, counting down.
TCTACAAATGATGGGTTAGATTTATGGCATTTTTATTTATTAAATTTTTTTTTTACTAGTGATGGTGGTGATCAGTGATTTTTAGCGGGACTGTGACATTGTGGCGGACAAATATGACACTAAGTGACACTTTTATGGTGCCAGTGACACCAATACAGTGATCGGTGCTAAAAAAAATGCACTGATCCCTGTATAAATGACACTGGCAGGGAAGGGGTTAACACTAGGGGGCGTCACTAGGGGGCGATCAAGGGGTTAAGTGTGTCCTAGGGAATGCTTTCTAACTGTGGGGGTAGTGTTACACTGGAGCAAAACAGAGATCATGTTTCAGCTTAGCGGAAACAGAAGATCTCTCTTTTCCTCATTGACAGATCAGTGGTTTGCCTTGTTTCATAGGTACACCGCTGCCCTGTGTCTCCTGGGAATGATTGGCGGGTCCCGCTGGCCATCACGGCGCCGGACCCACTGATTGGCTATCGCTGTGCCCCCTTCACCGCGTGCACAAAATCACTTACAGGTACATGATTTTGAGCAGCCGGGCCCTGCCTCAGTATATGTACGGTGGGCGCTCTGGAAGCAGTTAAAATGGAATTCCAGGCTCTAACTAAGCTTACAACTACTCCCACCCCCTTTTAACTGCTATACCATCTACCCTGTAGAAGAATTATGCCTCCCTTTTCTTAGGGCCCTCCGGTCTAGTTATGTGATCAGCTCTTAGAGCCGGCTTCAGGGAAAAGGGGGGACAGCCTTCTCCATCCTCTAGTCCATCGCCTTAACCACTTGGCCACGACTACCTGATTCCATCCTCTCATATTGTCACTTTTTATTTTTTTGGGAGAGGGTACCTAGTTTTGACACCCACCCAGTTTGCCCCCCCCCCCTCCCAACCCGCAACCTGCTGGGACATGTCAGAGGTCCCAGGAGGCTGTGGGACCATTCAGATAGCACGGCTCGCACATGTGCAGCGGGTAGGAAGCTGTGAAACTGCAGAAAGTCACAGCTCTCTTCCTACAGTCACCATGGCGGTGCTGGGGACACAAACCCTGATAAAGAACTGGCCTGGGTGAAGACAGTGCTGGATCCCTGGGCTAGTAGGTGTCTTTTTCTATTAAAAAAAAAAAAAAAAAAAAAAAGCTACAAATACTGCTGCTGACTTTTTTTTTGATTTTATGAACCTGAACGAAGCTTCTCTTTAAGCTACTGAGCTCTGTCGATAACCGACTTTTTTTTTTTTTTTATGAGGCAGATCAGGATAGGCTACAAAAACATGGAAAAAAGAATACAGCTCCACCTACAGAATGAAAATAAAACTACAAAACTAGAAAACAAGAACTATAAAAAAAAAAAAAAACTTAATTTTTTTTATTTTTGTTTAGAAATGTTAACTTTTTAGTCTTAACTATATTATAGAAATATATACAAAACCAATTTACATCTTTGTTAGCTAAACTGTTTAAAAGTTCTGGAGCTGTGTTTTTTAGACAGTGGATCAAACATAAGTATTTTCTACTTAGCTACTAATAATCTGCAGATCAGTGTAAGACACGTTCACATGTGGGGCCCAATTTACATTTTTGCCACTCTAGGCCATGTTTTCTCCCTGTGGTTCCAACCTCCTCTGCATTCCATTTGCATAAAATAATAATAACTATTAATAATAATTCAGCCCTAACTGAGCCCATGAATAATGTTCAAAAGTTTTTACATTAAGTAAATACTGTAAAACTAATGGATGTAGCAATGCAAGAGTACCATTCAGGCCTTGATCCAGCAAAGCATTTAAGTCACATAGGAATGTTAGCATGTTTTTAAAGCCAACACTTTTTAGTTTTGGGTGGCGTATAGATGGGCTAAAACCCCTGTTGGATTTTTTTGCAGTTTGTGACATTGCTGGGGTAGTCACCCTTTCTATTTTGTCTCTTTGAGAGAAAGTGGAGGTTTGTCACAGTAATAGGAATAGAGGGTTAATCTCCAGTGGTTAACAACTGTGAACGAGGAAATTTCTTCTTTTTTTGGAGAGATTTACCCTCACTTCCTGTGGTGTATCTGGGAAAGAAAGTGGCAAAAAACTGATGTGGCTTTATTACTCCCTAATTTATACAAATATAAAAAAAACTTTGGGCTTTAGGCTGCATTCACATATGTGCCGAGCGTCTTTGACTGTTTTTACAGGCATTTTTGAGCGTTTTTGCTTGGGCTTTTTTTCCCTCTAATATAACGATTTTTAGCCAATGAAAAGCTAGCTACTAGGGAAAAAAATATAATATATGTGGGGTTTTTTTTGTTTTTTTTTCAAGTGTTTTCATTTAAGTCTACTGGGGCCAAAAATGCTTGACATTTGCGGCTCAAAAAAAAAAAAAAAAACTTGTGTACTTTTTTGAGCTACAAGCTTCAAGTGACACTACGCTCCGGTGTGAACAGGCAAAATGGAAAACCATGGGACTTTGAGTGTTTAGGAGCTTTGAGCTATAAAAACAGTCAGTTGTGAATGCGGGCTTATGCCGCGTAGACACGGTCGGACTTTCCGGCAGGAAAAGTCAGACGGAATCTTTTCATCGGACATTCTGATCGTGTGTGGGCCTCATCTGACTTTTTTCAAAAATTCTGACGGACCTAGAAATAGAACATGTTTTAAATCTTTCCGACTGAACCAATTCCTATCGGGAAAACCGCTCGTCTGTATGCTGTTCCGACGGACCAAAAACGACGCATGCTCTGAAGCAAGTACGAGACGGCAGCTATTGGCTATTGAACGTCCTTTTTCTAGTCCCGTCGTACGTGTTGTACGTCACCGCATTCTAAACAGTCGGACTTTGGTGTGATCGTGTGTAGGCAAGACAGTTTCAGCGGAATTCCGTCGGAAAAACCTTCAGAGTTTATTCCGACCGAAAAATAGTCGTGTGTATGCGGCATCAGTTACACTTTAGGGCAGTGGTCTCCAAATTGCGGCCCGGGGCTGGATGTGGCCCTTTGCTTGCTTTATCTGGCCCTTGGGGCACTGCTCCACTAACTGACACCAATGATGGGGCACCATTTCCACTACTGGCACCATCAATGGGGCATTATTCCACCAAATGACTCCAAATATGAGGGCGCCATCCCCCTTCCTGACACCATCAAATGGGCACTATTCTTCCCATTAATACCAACAATAGGACACCATTTCTCCCATTAAACCCAATGATGGGGCACTGATGTTGGGGCATATTCTACTCCCCCCCGGCCACAGTCCTGCCTCCCTAAAGTCTGAAGGACAGTAAACTGACCCTTTGCTTAGAAAGTTTTAAGACCCCTTATCTAGGGTATAGTTAGTCACATTTAAATGTGAGGAACATATCACAGTATTCATACCCACAAAGATACCCTACAAAAAATGTTAACATTATTCTTTCTGTCTGTTTTGCAACCAAAGTAACAGATTCATTCTGTGATTTTGTGGCCAAATAGTCTACTTTCTGAATTGTGCCCCAACTGCAGGCACTTATTTTGTGAGATAATTTACCCTCCCATCTGTCACAGAACTTAGAATGCTAAGAAGCACTTTTTAAATAGGCACAGATTTGTTCATTTTCACAGGTGCTAATTTATTATACAATTTGCGTACAGATGATAAATCTCTCCCTATGGTTTGCATTACAAAATATTAGAAGCGACTGATTAGCAACAGCAAACAATAAAGACCATTTTGATGAATGTCTCCCAAGGTATCAATTTTTTTTTTTTGCAAGCTAAAAAAAAAAAAAAAATTAAAAAAAGAGAATCTATTAGGTATTTCTAAAGCTGGCTATGTATGGTTTAAAAAAAAAAAAAACTGATTCCTCCATCTACACAAATGAGGTGGATAGAGGGATCCCCCCTGACCGGTATATTATATTTTGACAGCTATATTTCTATATTTATGGCATTTTTTAAACTTGCGTCGTTTCCTCTACTCTGAAATCTGGAACACTCAGAAGCAGCCCACCCAAACACAGAGAACCTAGATGTTTTGAGATGCTGAGTAGATACCCCATGGATACCCCATAAACTAAATTCTAGCACAATAATTTACAAGTATTGCTACTAGCCCTGTCTATTGTAGACTGAATGAAAAAATAATGGGGTTTTGTAAGAGGAATCGGCCAAATGATCAGGCAGAAAGTAGATTTAACTTGAACTTTACTAGACAGATGTAAAATAAGATTAATAATGCAAACAGGGTGAAATGGGTGTGCATTAAGACGTACGTTCCATCATCATTGGGAACCATAGAATAAATATTGCAGGCTTCTACTTAAATCACACTGTGCAAGCATCAATCTAAAAATGCCTTGTTAGGGAGCGAAGCAACCATGTTGTAAGACCCCTTACAACAGGGACTCAATTCTGACCCCCTAAACCATGGGTCTCAAACTGGCGGCCCTCCAGCTGTTGCAAAACTACAAGTCCCATGAGGCATTGCAAGACTGACAGTTACAAGCATCACTCCCACAGGCAGAGGCCTGATGGGACTTAGTTTCGCAACAGCTGGAGGGCCGGCAGTTTGAGACCCCTGCCCTAAACTCTCTGTGTTATTTAATCTTGACCCCTGAATTCTGTGTGTTAAAGTTTTACTAAACCCAGGACTCTGCATTCATTAGATCTGGTCTCCCACAGTACACAGAACATGGAAATGCAATTATTTTAGTAAATATAAACTGTTAAATACCTTTTTTCATCCGCAGTATATAGCAGTCTTGTGACTAATATCGGTGTCTGGCCAGGCACTGGTTAACCACTTCAGCCCCCAAAGAATTTACCCCCTTCCTGACCAGAGCACTTTTTGTGATTCGGCACTGCGTCGCTTTAACTGACAATTGCGCGGTCGTGCGATGTGGCTCCCAAACAAAATTGACGTCCTTTTTCCCCACAAATAGAGCTTTCTTTTGGTGGTATTTGATCGCCTCTGCGGTTTTTATTTTTTGCGCTATAAACAAAAAAATGTGACAATTTTGAAAAAAACGCATTTTTTTTTGCTATAATATCCCCAAAAAATATTTAAAAAACATTTTTTTTCCTCGGTTTAGGCCGATACGTATTATAATACATATTTTTGGTAAAAAAAAAAAATCGCAATAAGCGTTTGATTGGTTTGCACAAAAGTTATAGCGTTTACAAAATAGAGGAAAGTTTTATGGCATTTTTATTATTAATTTTTTTTTACTAGTAATGTCGGTGATCAGCGATATTTATTGTGACTGCCACATTATGGCCGACACATCGGACATTTTTGACACATTTTTGGGGCCATTGTCATTTATACAGCAATCAGTGCTATACAAATGCACTAATTCCTGTGTGAATGACACTGGCAGTGAAGGGGTTAACCACTAGGGGGCAGTGTAAGGGTTAAGTATGTCCTAGGGAGTGTTTCTAACTTTGGGGGGGTGTGGCTACGTGTGACATGTCACTGATCTATGCTCCCGATCACAGGTATCTGTGGGTTACTTAATCCTGAGCTCTGTGGGTTACTTAATCCTGAGCCCTGAACTCTGTGGGCTTCTAAATCCTCATCTTCGAACTCTGTGTATTACTGAATCCTGACCCCTGAATTCTGGATGTTACTTGACCCCTGCACTCTGTGTAATTATTAATCCTGACCTCTGCACCCTATGCTTTATAGTCTCTTGAGCCATATAAGCATAGGCTCAGTTTTTATTTACCCATGCCCCTTTAAGTCCTGCGCACTATTACCATATTTTGGCCACACTAACAATTTATCCTGGTGCTCTATATGTGCCATGTGATTCTTCTTTGCTTGGTGCCCCAGGTATTGTTTATAGCTTAAAAAACAGTGTATTAAAAATGGAAGCATGATTTTGTGGGTGTGACTAGAAATGAGGGTGTGGTTTGGTCAGAAGGGCGTTTCCGGATTTCATTTTGGAAATTTGGTAACCTTAGTATGCATAGAGTATAGAACAATGTTAACAGATTAAGAAACTGTACAAACAGGAACAACATTTGTGTGACTCCAAAAGGACACTGGGTGACCGTACAGTCTCTATAAAACTTGTTGCCAAATACATGAACAGGTACAGCGTTTCCCATAGTTAAGTCCAGGATAGGTCTGCGCATTCAGGTAAACAACTGGTGGGATATCTGAGCTGTCACCATAGGAGAGTGGCTGGAGGAGTCTCATGGCTGGTACCACAGGCGGGCAGTTGGAGACACAGGGCAACCCCACATGAAGTGCAGTACTCTGGTAGCAATTGTTGCAGTACTCTCTGCAGTGGCTTGTTATTCTGTGGGCACTGCATGCTACTGGGCAGACTGGCTGCCTGCATGCCAGAACTAATGGTGGAGGACTGTATACCTAGCGGCAGATCACATACCCATGCGATATGTAGATATTCGCCAGCACAACAAGGATCATCAATTTCATCCAAACGGTTTTTATTCAAAGAATAATTGCATCACAAAACGGTGTAGTGCAATCTTTCTGAGCCACGCAGGACCCCTTAGTGACGCATGTGATGAATATCTGCATATAGCATTGGTTCCAGTATCTAGCTGTGTGTCGCTACAGCACCCAATTCCATTAGAGCTTATTCCAGGAACATGTGCGATGGCAAAATGGACTGTAGATCACATACCCAGCCACCTCTGCCTCACCAGATGCAGTCTCTGTGAGCACCCGAGGACAGGAACAGGGATACATACACTATATTGCCAAAAGTATTGGGATGCCTGCCTTTACACGCACATAAACTTTAATGGCATCCCAGTCTTAGTCCATAGGGTTCAATATTGAGTTGGCTCACCCTTTGCAGCTATCACAGCTACAACTTTTTTGGGAAGACTGTCCACAAGGTTTAGGAGTGTGTCTATGGGAATGTTTGACCATTCTTCCAGAAGCACATTTGTGAGGTCAGGTACTGATGTACATGAGAAGGTCTGGCTCACTCGCTGCTCTAATTCATCCCAAATGTGTTCTATTAGGTTGAGGTTGGGACTCTGTGCAGGCCAGTCAAGTTCCTCCACCTCAAACTTACTCAGCCATGTCTTTATGGACCTTGTTTTGTGCACTGGTCCAAATCATTTGGTGGAGGGGGGATTATGGTGTGGGGTGGTTTTTCAGGGGTTGGGCTGGTCACATTAGTTCCAGTGAAGGGAAATTTTAAGGCATAAGCATACCAAGACATTTTGGCAATTTCATGCTCCCAACTTTGTGGGAACAGTTTGGGGATGGCCCTTTTCTGTTCCAACATGACTGCTCACCAGTGCACAAAGCAAGGTTCATAAAGACATGGATGAGTGAGTTTGGGGTGGAGGAACTTGACTGGCCTGCACAGAGTCCCGACCCAATAGAAAACCTACGGACTAAGATTGGGATGCCTTTAAATATCATGTAAAGGCAGGCATCCCAATACTTTTGGAAATATAGTGTATATACCCTGGGCATATACAGAAGTCCAGGGTCTTGCAGGAAAAGGACTTAAAGGAAGCCGGCAACTGCATCTGAACAGGGTGTGTAAAGGGCCCTTTGTTACAGTACTATAACCCCAATGAACCATACCTAACCCCACAAATTCTCTGCTGCAAGTACAATGTCCCTGTTTATCTAATGACACCCCTAGCCAAACCTTCAATATTCATAGCAACATAGCTATAGTTTGAAATCACCGATAAGCTTTTAACATCTCTCTATGATGAGTGACTCTTATCATTTGGCATTTTAATGGGCAGTTGGGTGGACATCTGTTGGAGATAACCCTCCACAGAAGTCTCAGAGTTATAAGAAGCAAACCAGTAATTCAATTATCTATCAACCATACAAAAGGGAATATATTAGGTTTTGGAGCAGGTGACCTTTAACAGTCATTAAACGGCTTACTGAACAGCAAATCGTTGCTAACTACCATGCACATACTAACCATAAATAACTGCCCAGCATATCTACGACCAGTTCTCTTTAATCCATGCCTACCCCCTTCCCTCAACCCTCTTCAGTTTTAGCAAGTGAAAGTGTGACAAATTAATCTAAGCAACACTGTAACAACATACCATTTTCTATTGGGAAAAAGATTTGGCATAGACTCATTGGAATGACAACTATAATTAATTTCCTGAAAGTGTTACGCATAATGAAATTCTTCTACCCAGTTTCATTACAAAACAGGAAAATTTTAATTTGCAGCAATTTTAAAGATTCCCGTCTAGAATATATGTAAATCTATACAATTTACATGAGTGGCATAAAATAAAAAATGGAAACAAGTTCCAAAAATTTGAGGAATGGGAAAAAGAATATTGCTGCATAAATCAACCAAGGAGATGTTTACTTCTTCAGCTTGAACTAGAAAAATGACATCTAGAACCTGGCTGGTAGGGGCAACAGTTTAAATGTACAATATACCCCCCCCCCCAACCACAAAACATTTCACCTCTTCCAACCCATCTACAATGATTCTTCTATAAATAGCTTCTTTAAGGCCTCATGCACACGGACGTTTTTACAGCTGCTTTTTTTACCTTTTTTTAAGCTTAAAAGGGCCTGTCTATGTTAGTCTATGGCTTCATGCCCACCTAGGCGTTTTTGAGCTGCAAATGGCATAGGTGTTTTTAAGCTGAAAAAAAAAACCCAGGACCAGTGTGTTCTGAGAGACGTTTTTCAGTTGTAAAAATGCTCTAACGCTGATAAACGCTCAAAAACGCTCAAAAACGTCATTCACCAATGTTTTTTTTAACGTTTTTGATCCATTGGAAAAAAAAAAAAATGAAAAAAAAAAAACGCTAACGCGGAAAAACGCTCAAAAACCGCTATTGCAAAAACGTTGAAAAAAGCTGAAAAAAGTTAAAAAAAAAAAAAAATCACTGCAAAGATACTGGCGTTTTCATATTTTCATAACGTTATTTTACCAGCCTGTGTGCATGAGGCCTAAAAGGTTTTTACAAATCTTGGACCATTGTGTTTTCCTCCAGGTCAGGCATCTGGTAATCTAGTGTTTTGGACTGTGCCCACACTGACAGGACATCTTTATATGATATCACCACACTGGGCAGTATTCTGGAACCACGAGATCACCAATGGAAAGTGTCCATGTTACCCAAGGAACAATGTGGACCCCTGAAGAAGGACCTTCCCACCCTGCAGTGAAGAAGATTGGAGACTCGGGACTTGACGAATCACATGACCACAGATTTACGTAAGTAAAAGGAGCTTTGAGCTTAGGTTTTTCTTTTTCTCGCTAGTTAGGGGAGGCAATGGATGGAGGAGAGGGTTTAATGGCTGAATTTCCACTTTAGGATCATTGATATTTCAGCTGTTGGTGGAGGATAGCTTCTAATTTATTTTCAGGAATGGAGATCTCAAAATCTCCAATTGTGCCTGTGTTCACAGCTCTACCTAGAAGCAGCAAGTAAAAGAACACCTGCCAATCCTTAAGTATCTTTAATTAATTTCACAATACAGAACAGCCATTCTCAACCTTCTTACCACAGAGGAACACCTAAGATCATTTTTAAGTCTTGGGGAGCCCTTACCAAAACCAATTCATTGTGGGGAAGTGTTTTACATTAGTTGTCAGTAGGAAGAATTGCCACATTTACAGACAGTTAAAATAAGCATTCCTGTCATGTTGTTGGCTTTGCCAAGTGAAAATGGTCCTGGAACCATGCATGTACTATCATCAAATGGAAAGTCGATCAGCCACAGCTCAAGAAACCCTAGCAACCTCTACTGCGGTCAAGCCAGCCGTGGTTTGAAATAAACAAGTAAATAAATAAAAAAAAAGGAGAGAGAAAGTGAGAGAGAAAGAAAAAGAGAAGAAAAAAATAAAGAATGAGAGCGCGAGAAAAATAATAAGAATAATTAAGAATTCAAGAGAAAGAGATAGCGAGAGAGAAATAAAGACAGACAGATATGCGCAACTCCAGCGTGTTCTCTCTTTGCTGTTACTGAAATTACCATAGTCATTGTAACAGGCGCACAGGTTTTTGTTTTTTTTTGGTGGCTGGCTAGAACCATGTATTTTCAAACCAAGGCTAGCTTGACCGCAGTCAACCTCTGGAGGAATCATAGGGTTCTATAGAACTTTGGTTGAGAATGGCTGTTATAAACAGTGCAGAAAAAAGAGTGAGACTCCAGGAACTGCAATCCTGTCCTCTGCTGGGTGTTTCAACTCATTTCAGTATATAAAAAAAATATTTAGGAGAAACAGTAGTACAAAGATAGTAGAAGTACGGGTAATCATGAGGCACCAATTGTAACAAGCAATTATGCAATACAGTAGTATCAAGACCACTAAGACTGGTAATGCATAAGCTATACACTCACTGGCCACTTTATTAGGTACCCCTGTTGAATTGCTTGTAACACAAATTGCTAATCAGCCAATCACATGGCAGCAACTCAATGCATTTAGGCGTCTAGACATGGTGAAAACAACTTGCTGAAGTTCAAACCGAGCATCAGAATGGGGAAGAAAGTGGATTTAAGAGACTTTAAACGTGCCATGGTTGTTAGTGCCAGATGGGTTGGTCTGAGTATTTCAAAAACTGCTGATCTACTGAGATTTTCATGTACAACCATCTCTAGAATTCACAGAGAATGGTCCGAAAAATATCCAGTGAGCGGCAGTGGTGTGGACGAAAATGCCTTGTTGATGTCAGAGGAGAATGGGCAGACTGGTTTGAGATGATAGAAAGTCTTAGTACCTATTGTATACTATTGAGCATCATTTAAACACCACGGCCTACCTGAGTAGTGTTGCTGATCATGTCCATCCCTTTATGACTACAGCGTACCCATCTTCTGATGGCTACTTCCAGCAGGATAGCAGGATGAAGTTCACTGTACTCCAATGGCCTCCAGTCATCAGATCACTAAACAGTAGAGCACATTTGGGATGTGGTAGAATGGGAGATTTGCATCCTGGATGTGCATCCGACAAATCTTCAGCAACTGTGTGATGCCATCATGTCAATATGGACTAAAATCTCTGAGGAATGTTTCCAACACCTTGTTGAACCTATGCCACAAAGATTTAAGGCAGTTTTGAAGGAAAAAGGGGTTCCAACCCAGTACTAGCAAGGTGTACCTAATAATGTGGCCGGTGAGTATGTATTCCAATCATGAATCCCATGTCCTGGTCAAGGTACACTATATTGCCAAAAGTATTGGGACGCCTGCCTTTACACGCACATGAACTTTAATGGCATCCCAGTCTTCGTCCATAGGGTTCAATATTGAGTTGGCCCACCCTTTGTAGCTATAACAACTTCAACTCTCTAGGGAAGGCTGTCCACAAGGTTTAGGAGTGTGTCTATGGGAATATTTAAGAAAGAGAGGGGAAGGGATGGAGACAGTGCAACCACTCTGGTGTATTAAGTTCCAAGAAGGTTTAATTACAAAGAAAAGTTAAAAATGAATACTCACAAAATTATAAACCACACGTGTATATGGGAGTCCACGGGAGAGTATAAGTCTGTGGTGGAGACACAGTCCTAAAAGGGTGAAGCTGGATGGATTGATGATGTGCTGCTACAGGCACAAGTCCGGATCTCTGTGCCAATGGGGAAATGGATGACAGCCCAGTAAGCATGTATAGTGCCGTGGCTTCCTTGTTTCCGGTGTCAATGGCCGATGATTGTAATGTCCACCTGGAGTCCAGGGCCACAGGATGTGTTTCGAGGCATCTTCCTCTTCCTCAACTGGTCACGTGTCCTGTGACCCTGGACTCCAGGTAGACATTACCATCCATTGAGTAAAGAATAAAGGACATAGATCCCCAATCCTTTCTCTGCAGCCTCAGCTGAACGGCAGATGAATGAACAGGAGGCACTTTGTTCAGGGGCTTCCTGTTCATTCATGAACTGAAGCATAGTAAATACGGTACAGATCATGCTTTTATTGCTGGAACTGATCCCCTGTAGTTCCCCCTGCAGCAGATGAAAACCAGCGGGAGGGAGAGGAGGGAATCAGTTCCAGTAAATGCCCTCCCAGGCACACCGATCACCCCTTTCTGTCCAGTGTACCCTTCCCCTTTCTTCTCCGCTGCTCATGCCCTGTACAGCCCTAATCAGTGCCCCTGACTGTGTCTTGAATTATAGAAATGCAAGGTCAATTTGGGCCTCTTGAACATGGGCAATAAAAAAAAAAATGCAGCGTTTGTAGCCAAATAAAGTTTTTTTTTTTTTTTTTTAAAGGGACATTGAACGCAAGGATTCATGCAAATACAAAAGTAGATACGAGCATATAGTATGTTTCAATTGAAACACTGATAGCTAGAAGTCGTCGATGAAGAAAAATTCTTACACACGTATGCACGTTTAGGCGCCTGTACGCATACTGTATATATGCAAAGTCTTTACAGAATATAACATGTTTTTACTCTTTCTGCCGGCAAGATCTTGTGTATAACATTAGTAAATGATGCAAGAGGCCATATATATATCCGACAATGACCCTCAGCAATCATTATGAGTTCTAGCAGTATAGAGTATGAAGGTGCACAGCAAGGTAGACATGACTGCTAGACGATTCTTGGCCTCCTGACAAATACATTTTAGCTGTGCCAAGACAATCCGGAACTGAGGGAGTTAAGGCAGCACCCCACTGATCCTTGACTCTGCCACCAGACCACTCCCAAGGCTTTTAACGGCACATGCTGGGCAAAGCTGTTATTACGGCAGTCTGGCTGATCAGTCGAGCAACAGGAAAAGCATCAAGTGCCCAAGTGAAGGAATAATAAGGTCTGAGGCTTGACAAGGATGCTGTCAAGAAAGTGGGCTCAGAGGGATGGACGGCAGACAGCTGACTGTGTGCTCTGCACCGCTAATGTGACCGCAGAGACTCAAGAAGACTCTCACCTTCATGTTACCGGTGACACTCCACTATCCATTAAACTCTCCTCTGTCCTGTTATGTAAAATACCTTCTGTGCCAGAGACTGGCCCTGCTATTCAAACCAATGAAGGATATCTAGAAGCCAGCCAGCCAGAACCCTTTCCAAAATGCTGCCCATACGCTTATCAATACAAACAATCGTATCTTTCAGAAGTCAGTTGTGCTAAACCAACATTTTAATGTATATGACAGTTTCCATAGAAAAGGAATCACCCATCCGATTTAGATGGAGCTTTGGTGTGCAGAACAAGCGTTTTAAAGAGTAACTCTACTTTTGTTGAGAAAAAACCATTCCCCTCTGGGTGGTCATTGTACATTGCAGGCATTTTAACAAACTTTGTAGCAGATGCCTACCTTTTGTTATAGTAAAAAAATAGCTGTTTGTGTCCATGTGCAAATTGAATATGAATGGGAGTGATATTATAGTTCTCTATCAGCTGCTGCACTTGCAGGGTGCTGATGAGGCAGGCTCTGCATCCTTTTTTTTATAAATTCTTTATTTTTAGAAAGGTATAAAAGTTAAAACACAGATACAATCCCAATGAAATGTACAGAAGTAACTGTAGACTTCCCAAGGGCATGCAATAGTACAAACAGTGTAGTCATATAATAAAATGACACCCTCTGTGGGTTATTATCAAGTTGTAGAAGAATAGGGAGGCTCTGCATCCCACATGTTCACTCTGCATCTTTTTTGACGTGATCTCCCTTTGAGAGTATCTCACCAGAACTGAAATGTTTGTTGCAGAGGATGCCCAAAATCTGATTTGTATGTGGGCAGGTCCAGTCTGTTTTCTCCACTGCAGGCGTCGCTCATCTGCAGCGACAGCACTGAGGGAGAGGAAGTCAAGATGAACAACATTCCTCTATGGTTTCCTGAGTCACTGGGGCAGCAATATGGTTGGATGCTGGCCATCCATGTGACTCTGGCAGCCATCTTAGGTGTGGCAGAGTCTATTTAAGACTCTGGCACCTAGGCTTGGTATACATTTGCATGTGGGTAGTGTAGGGACAGGTTACCAGACTGTCAGGCACATTATTGGCGGTAGGGAAAGGTTCCAGATGAGTAGGGAAAGCTTAGTGCGCCGCACTCTCCTTGGACACCTTCCTGTTTGGACTGGGGGGGTGGGGGTGGCCAGGCTGCATTCCGCCCCTCCAGACAGATGCTGTCAGTTTGGCTGAAACCTGTTCTGCTACATGCTGCTGGCTTCCGTGAGTGTTCCTGATTGGGCCTCCTTTTTCCGGGTTTGTGGTGAACTGTTCTGCCTTCAATACAAGTTCCATTATTTGCAACTGGACTGTGTGTGTGTTATTGCCGCCGCACCACGCTGCACCTCACCCACATGTATCTTAGTGCAAACTTCTGGGAAGATCAGTGAGCCAATGACACAAGCAGGAAATTACATATTTTTTTTTTTGGGGGGGGGGGGGTCCGTACACCATCTGTATGTATCAGAATACCTCCAGGTTACCATATTGCATTTTACAGAAGATTACAGTGGCTGCAGATTGGAAAAGAAAGTCCATTTTTAAAAACATTAAATTACAATATGGCTTGCGTGTTTGTATTTATTTGCATTTTTTTTCCCCCCATGAAAGTGGAGTTACCTTTTAAGCAAAGGATTAAGCAGAGGTTTGTTTATCCTTAAACTGGTAATCTTGGTGTAGGATCCTTTAAATGTACTAACACTTTCTTATGTGATGGTCTATCCATTCAGTTCTTTTATCCAGTTAGGTAATCAAATTGTAATGTGTATGATCAGTGTTAGGGTGAACATACTCTATAAGGCTATGTTTACACTTAGGGTTTGGGGTGGTAAAAATTCAAGACTGAGCCACATTTTTACTGCCTCCAACGGATCCCCGTTAAGCTGCAAAAGCATGGCACAGCAAAGATTATCCCCTGTTGCGATTGACAGGCAGTACTGTTCAATGAACATGACCTATTCACCTAAATGGGACCATGCCACAACCACATGCATTGCAAGTTAAAACAGGTGGTGAGGGGAGGCATAACACCTCATCTCTGACTGTCTGAATTTGGAGGGTGGTGAGGTAGAAGAACTGTTCTAGAAGGGGACATTGGGGAGGTGTGCTAGGAACGGTGATTAGTGGGGGGGGGGGAGGATTTTTTTGCTGTTAGAGGGGATTTAGGGGTTTGTGCCAGAGGAGGTGATATGGTGGGGGGGGGGGGGATTTTGTGCTTGTAGAGGAAATTTGTGGAAAATTGTGGTAAGAGGGTTTTTTTTTCTGGGGGGGGGGGGGGATTAGTGCTATTAGGGATGATTAAGGGGTATTTATGCTAAGCGGGGAAATTTGGGGGGAGGGATTTGTGTTAGGAGGGGGGATGGAGGGGGCAGAGGATTTGTGCTGGTAGTTGGTATTCAAAGTGGGGGGGAGAGGATTTGCGCTTGGAGGGAAACATGAGGAGTAGAGGATTTGTTCGAGGAGGGGTGCTTTTTTTTTCTTGGGGGAGGGGGATTTGGGGGAGGAGAGAGAGAATTTGAGCTTGGAAGGGGGGGGTAGGGAGCATATTTGTAATGGAGGAAGGGGGGATTTATGCTTAGGGGGTAAGCATGCAGATTAGTGCTTGATTTCTTTTGACTTGGGGGGATTTGTGTTGAGGGGGATGGGGGAGGAGGCTTTTTTTTTTGCTGGAATGGGGGATTTGGGGGGTTTGTGCTAGAAGAGGTGATATGGTAAAGGGGGGAAGGAATTTGTGCTAGGAAGGGTAATCCTTTTTTTGGGGGGGGGATGGGGGGGTTAGTGCTTGTAGGGATGATTGGGGAAGTATTTATGCTAGGAGGGGAAATTTTGTTTTGGGGAGGTTTTGTGCCAGTAGGGATGATTAGGGGGTATTTATTTAGGTAGGGAAATTTGGGGGGGAAGGATTTGTGCTAGGAGCGGGGATGGGGGAAGAGGATTTGTGCTGGGAGGGGGTATTCAGAGTGGAGGGAGAGGATTTGTGCTTGGAGAGCGTACTGGTGACCCCACAATAGGGATAAAACTTTTTCGCGGAAGGGAGTTTAATAAGACACGTGGCCACTCATTAAAATTAGAAGAAAAAGAGGTTTAACCTTAAACTGCGTAGAGGGTTCTTTACTGTAAGGGCGGCAAGGATGTGGAATTCCCTTCCACAGGCAGTGGTCTCAGTCTTTTGATAGTTTAGAAAGACTATTAGATAAGCACCTGAAGACCACAACATACAGGGATATACAATGTAATACTGACATATAATCACACACATAGGTTGGACTTGATGGACTTGTGTCTTTTTTTGACCTCACCTACTATGTAACTATGAGAGGAAGTTTAAGGGAGAATTTTTTCTTGGGGGGGGGGGGATGACTTGAGCTTGGAGGGGGGATAGAGGGGAAGATTTGTAATGGGAGGAGGGGGAATTGATGCTTGGGAGTAAGCATGCAGATTAGTGCTTGATTTTTTTTTTGGGGGGGGGGGGGGGTGTACTTTTTCTGATTTGCTGACACATAACGCTCATATATCGGGGGGGGGGGTATTTTGGTATGTTTGCCTAGGGCTCTAGATGACTTTGTCCCGGCACTGATCACTGGATCAAGGGCGAGGGGACGTATCAGACCAAGTAGGGCTGCACTCGCATACCTCCTAACATTTTGAGATGGGAATGAGGGACACCTACTAGCAAATGTATGTAGGCATAGGACACGCCCCCTTAAAGGAGAATTAACCCCCACAAAAAGGAGGTTAATTAAATCCACAAGTGCTTTTTTTACCGCGAGTATTCTTTTATATTGGCTTTTAAAATGTACAAATGCAGCAATTTAGAAATTGGACGAAAGGTTTAGCACTGGGAAACACTTTTTGAAAGATAAATAGTGCTTTTTATATACAACTATAGAGATCAGACCAAAATGAGGTACAAATGAAGAGGAATGAGGGACAGAGGGACATTGCTCCAAATCAGGGACATTCCCTCGAAATCAGGGACAGTTGGGAGGTATGTACTTGGCAAAGGGGCTACATTCTTTAAAGGACAACTTGTACCACTGTGGACACTCTAATAGAACTGCCGAGCAAGGCATATTTATAAAAAAAAAAAAAAAAAACCCAGTCCGGTCATTTGCCCTCCTGGATCTGAGCGCATTAACCCGCTGGCATCATGTCAGTTATAATGTGACTGTGCAGCAGGTAAGAGAGGATAAACGAGGATGTATGCAAATAAGGATTTAAGGTTATAATCCTCATTTGAAGTGTGTTGGTGACTGAGCGGATTCAGCCCTGCAGGTCTCCGCAGGAATCAATGACTAATCACTGTTAAAATGGCAAATGTTTCAAAGCGACCGCTGCTGACGAATGTAACGGCCGGACAAGTATAGAGAACATTATGAAAAGTTAGTCCAGTCTGAAAATAAAAGCAATGCCATATCACTAAATTAAAAAGTTTGTCGTTGGAACTTGGATGGGATTTTTAAAGGCATTGAAAATGTTACATCGTATAAAGCTTGACAATGCTTATGGAATCATATTTAAAAAGGACCATATTCATCAGTTTAACCACTTCACATCCGGAAGATTTACCCCCCTTCGTGACCAGGTCATTTTTTGCAATACGGCACTGCGCTACTTTAATTGACGATTGCGCGGTCGTGCGACGCTGTATCTGAATAAAATTGATGTCCTTTTTTCCCCCCACAAATAGAGCTTTCTTTTGGTGGTATTTGATCACCTTTGTGGTTTTTATTTTTGGCGCTATAAACAAAAAAAGAGCCGCAATTTGGTCCAACATATTTTTATTAATTTTCTTAATTTCTCTACAAACAACAAAACACGTATACATACACAAATTTGATAGAGTCACTCAGAATACATATTTAACCTTTGATAGTCAATAAAGTTATAATTACTGAATCATTTAACTTTCTTAATTATACATTTCTCCCAAAAAAAAAAAAGAGGAAGAAAAAAAAAGGGGGGGGGGGGGAAGGGGCAAAAATAGACAAAAAACATAAATAATGGTGTCTCACATTAAATAATATAATCTTTCTTTAACCTTTAAAGTTGTTTTAAACAAATGAAGTATATATGCTCCAACAGCAGTAAATGTGAAAGTTAACAGATATCCGAAAAAAGTTAATGAATTTTTAAAAAAAGAGTGACAATTAAAAAAAAATATATAAAAAATAATTTTTTACTTTCTGCTATAAAACACATCCAATAAAAAATTGAAAAAAAATCTAATTTATTCACAAATTTAGGCCAATATGTATTCTGCTAAATATTTTTGGTAAAAAAAAAAAAAAAAATCCCAATAATCGTATATTGATTGGTTTGCACAAAAGTTATAGCGTCTACATACTATGGGATATTTTTTCTTATTTTTATTTATTTCTTTTTTACTTGTAATGGCGACGATCAGTGACTTATAACGGGACTGTGATATTGAAGTGGATAGTTGGACACTTTTTACACCTTTTGGGGACCAGTGGCACTAATACAGTGATCAGTGCTAAAAATATGCATTGTACTAATGACACGGGCTGGGAAGGGATTAACATCAGGGGCGATCAAAGGGTTAACTGTGTGCCTAACCAGTGTTTTGCTACAGTGTGAGAGATGCTTTTACTAATGGAAGACTTGGATCCTTGTCCCTGCTTGGAAGAGAGACAGAATCTATGCCTTCCCTCCTGTCAGAACAGCGATCTGCCTTGTTTACATAGGCAGACCGCCAGTGTGTCTGCCGGATGATCGTCGGGTGCTGGCGGACATCAAGTCTGCGGTACCCACCGAATGTAATCACAGCGGGAACGAGCTGCTGGCGGTACGCATTCGCTCCCGCTACCATGTATATATACTTGATCCAACGCACAGCTGCTGCCCTGTAGCAGTAAAACTGCTATAGGGCGGTCAGCAAGTGGTTAAAAACAATGAGCCCGGGGCTCCGCTGAGCCAGAAAAGAAGTTCATCTCTCCCCCCTCCCTCTCTGGAGCCAGCGCTAGAGGAAGTAGAGCCGATGCTTCCTGTATAGCGCCGCTTCCTGTATACCGCCACCTCCTGTCACATGTATAGGGCAAAGGGGGTGGAGTCAGGGGTGGAGCCTATGGGGGTGGCAAAACGAGGTTTCGCCTAGGGTGTCAAAAAGCCTTGCACCAGCCCTGCACAGGTGGACATCATTTCACTAATTATGTGACTTCTGAAGGTAATTGGTTGCACCAGAACTTTTTATGGGCTTCATAACAAAGGGGGTGAATACATACACACATGCCAATTATCAGTTTTTTATTTCTGAAAAATAGTTTTATGTATATATTTTTCTAATTTTACTTCACCAACTTAGACTATTGTGTTCTGATCCATCACATATAATTCAGATTAAAAAAAAACATTGAACCAAAGGCTGTAATGTAACTAAATATGTAATAAGACAAGGGGTGGGGGTGGGGGGATATTTTTGCAAGGCACTGTACACTGTATGGGCCAGGGAAACCGCGTGAAAGAGCCCTTAATTTGTTTATTATTTATTTTTATAAATTTTTTGTTTTTGGTTACAATTTTTTATTTGTTTGCAATTTTTTTTCACAATGCCTTAGGTAAAATATTAGGGGTCTAAACAAGGTCTAAGGTCTCGCTGTTGAGACAGAGAAAGGGACTGAGGACACAGATCTCTTTCTCTACAGCCTCAGCTGCACTACAGATGAATGAAAAGAAAGCGCTCTATACAGAGGCTCCTGTTCATTCACAGACTGAAGCATAGTAAACACAGTTTACTATGTTGATAAGGGGGTACCACCAGGCATCATCGATTCAGCAGGGGGGGTCCCATACATGAGGCCCAGTGGTACCCCCTTATCAGCGGCCCTGTTTGCCCTAATAACGTTTTAAGAAATATCACATCAAATAATGCGTTTAGGTAAGATCCTTAAAATGCTCACCAAAGGAGAATATTAATAATAAGGCCTGGATATTAATTTTAAAGAAAGGAAAATTGGCATGCAGAGCCAAGGGCAGCAAATAGAACTTGATTGGGCTAAAGTATTGGTGATCGCAGAAATCGAATATGTTTCATAAAGTCTCATAACATCCCAGAATGGCAATCTTTCATTATACTTTTCTATGCGACTCTACACAGCCCCCCCGTATGAACGGGCTCTAGATCGAGCAAATCAAACCAGCTCACTATTACAGATATCAGCCAGGGTAAAGTTTTCATCTGCACTGTACAACATAAAACAACTGTATGAAACTTGGCTCACCAGTTTTTTTTTTTTTTTGTCAAAATCAAGTCATTTTATCCCTATTCAGGCACAATACAGTATATATCTGAGTCTGGTAAGGCTGAAATTGCACAGGGGGTTTACCATTCATCTGGCAACAACTAGAAGCCCCTGTGTATAGCCTGTTGGTGATAAAACGATTAGCTACAGCCAGGGCTGGACTGGGATAAAAATTTGGCCCTGGACTTCATCCAGACCGGCCCACTTTATTTGTGCAAACAAGCACAAAAACAGTATATAAACTGTACGCAATTGTGCAAAAAAACATAAGTAGCATAACATAAGGAGCCCTCACTAACCTCTTTTACTATTTCACTTATTCTCCTCTGTATTTTTCTCATCTTTCTCACATCACTGTGTGAAGTTGAGGGCGAACCAAGAAAGCCATTACTTTGACAGGCTGTCACTGAAACCAGCCCACTGAGCCATCGGCCCACCGGGAAACTCCCTGTAGTCCCGATGGGCAGTACAGGCCTGGCTACAGCCAGTTACCAAGTCTAAAATTGGATCTATACACAAGGTTAACATACAATTACACTCACCATCCACTTTATTAGGTACACCTGTTCAGTTGCTTGGTAACACAAATTGCTAATCGGCCAATCACATGGCAGCAACTCAATGCATTTAGGCATCTAGATAAGGCGAAGACGACTTGCTGAAGTTCAAACCGAGCATCAGAATGGGGAAGAAAGGGGATTTAAGTGACGTTGAACGTGGCATGGTTGTTGGTGCCAGACGGGGCTGGTCTGAGAATTTCAAAAACTGCTGATCTACTGAGATTTTCTTGCACAACCATCTTCTAAGGTTTACAGAGAATGGTCCGAAAAAGAGAAAATATCCAGTGAGCAGTTGCGTGGATGAAAATGCCTTGTTGTCAGAGGAGAATGGGCAGACTGGTTCGAGATGACAGAAAGGCCTACTCGTTAAAACCAAGGTATGCAGAATACCATCTCTGAACGCAACACACATCAAACCTTGAAGCAGATGGACTACAGCAGCAGAAGTCCACACTGGGTGCCACTCCTTTCACCTAAGAATAGGAAACTGAGGCTACAATTCGCACAGGCTCACCAAAATTGGACAATAGAAGATTGGAAAAATGTTGCCGGTCTGATGAGTCTAGATTTCAGCTAAGACATTCAGATGGTAGGGTCAGAATTTGGCGTAAACAACATGAAAGCATGGATCCATCCTGCCTTGTACAGTGCCTTGAAAAAGTATTCATACCCCTTTAAATTTTCCACATTTTGTCATGTTATAACCAAAAACGTAAATGTATTTTTTTGGGATTTTTATGTGATAGACCAACACAAAGCGGCACACAATTGTGAAGTGGAAGGAAAATGATAAATTGTTTTCAAAATTTTTTACAAAATATCAGAAAAGTGTGGCGTGCATTTGTATTCAGCCCCCTTTACTCTGATACCCCCAACTGATATCTAGTGGAACCAATTGCCTTCAGAAGTCACCTAATTAGTAAATAGAGTCCACCTGTGTGTAATTTAATCTCAGTATAAATACAGTGGTTCTGTGAAGCCTTCAGAGGTTTGTTACAAACAGCATCATGACAGCCTAGGAACACCCCAGACAGGTCCGGGATAAAGTTGTGGAGAAGTTTAAAGCAGGGTTAGGTTATAAAAAAATCTCCCAAGCTTTGAACATCTCACAGAGCACTGTTCAATCCATCATCCGAAAATGGAAAGTGTATGGCACAACTGCAAACCTACCAAGACATGGCTGTCCACCTAAACTGACAGGCCGGGCAAGGAGAGCATTAATCAGAGAGGCAGCCAAGAGGCCCATGGTAACTCTGAAGGAGCTGCAGAGATCCACAGCTCAAGTGGGAGAATCTGTCCACAGGACAACTATTAGTCCACAAATATGACCTTTATGAAGGGGTGTCAAGAAGAAAGACATTGCAGTTTGCAAGATGCCATGTGGGGGACACAGCAAACATGTGGAAGAAGGTGCTCTGGTCAGATGAGACCAAAATTGAACTTTTTGGTCTAAAAGCAAAAGACAAATATGTGTGGTGGAAAACTAACACTGCAGATCACCCTGAACACACCATCCCCACCGTGAAACATGGTGGTGACAGCATCATGTTGTGGGGATGCTTTTCTTCAGCAGGGGCAGGGAAGCTGATCAGAGTTGATAGGAAGATGGATGGAGCCAAATACTGGGCAATCTTAGATGAAAACCTGTTAGAGTCTGCAAAAGACTTGAGACTGGGGCAGAGGTTTACCTTCCAGAAGGGCAATGACTCTAAACATACAGCAAGAGCTCCAATGGAATGGCTTAGATCAAAGCATATTCATGTTTTAGAATGTCCCAGTCATATGTTAAGACCTAAATCCAATTGAGAATCTGTGGCAAGACTTGAAAATTGCTGTTCACAGACGCTCTCCATCCAATCTGACCAAGCTTGAGCTATTTTGCAAAGAAGAATGAGCGAAAATGTCACTTTCTAGATGTGTAAAGCTGGTAGAGATATCCCCCAAAGACTTGCAGCTGTAATTGCACTGAAAGGTGGTTCTACAAAGTATTGACTCAGAGGGCTGAATACAAATATACACCACACTTTTCAGATATTTATCTGTAAAAAAATTTTAAACCATTTATCATTTTCCTTCCACTTCACAATTATGTGACACTTTGTGTTGGTCTATCACATAAAATCCCAATAAAATAAATTTACTTTTGTGGTCGTAACATGTTAAAATGTGGAAAATGTCAAGAGGAATGAAAAATTTTTCAAGGCACTGTATCAACGGTTTGAGGCTGGTTGTGGTGTAATGGTGTGGGGAATATTTTCTTGGCACACTTTGGGACCCTTAGTACCAATTGAGCATCGTTTAAACGCCACGGCCTACCTGAGTATTGTTGCTGACCATATCCATCCCTTTATGATTATAGTGTACCCATCTTCTGATGGCTCCTTCCAACAGGATAATGCACCATGTCACAAAGCTCAAATCATCTCACCACTGGTTTCTTGAACATGACAATGAGATCACTGTACTCCAATGGCCTCCACAGTCACCAGATCTCAATCCAATACAGTACCTCTGGCATGTGGTGGAACAGGAGATTTGCATCATGGATGAACAGCCGACAAATCTGCAGCAACTACGTGATGTTATCATGTCAATATGGATCAAAATATCTGAGGAATGTTTCCAACACCTTGTTGAATCCATGCCATGAAGAATTAAGGCAGTTCTGAAGGCAAAAGGGGATCCAACCTGGTACTAGCAAGGTGTTCCTAATAAAGTGGCGGATTAGTGTGTATTGACAGTGTTATTAAGATACAAAAGTAGAGAGAGGAGAAAATCAATAACCTTTCAAGTAAAAAATGCTGCCTTCTCTAGTGCTGCTCACATAACCAAAATTGCCTTCTGCTGAAGGGGAGATACAGCCATTCCAAATTTTAGTCCTTACTCCTGAATGGGCATAAATGGCCCAAAGGCGATAATGAACATTGAAGAGACACACTTGTGAGTGCTGCTTCAATAGTGAAGGTTTCTGTTGGTAAGTCAAGTGCTGTTGATGGATGACTAGTGGGGGACCTGTATGTCAGGATTGTCCACCAGCCTCCACTACCCACTTCTCATTCATCAAATGAAAGCTGTTCTCAGACTGAACTTCGGAAAGGTAAGAAACCAATGTAAGTAAATGGAATCCATCAAATTATTATGAAGGTTGCTTATTTTTGGATAAATGTGAATAACTTGAGGCTTTGCACTTGATTTGTTAAATCTTAAGATTTATTTCAACTTTAAGCCAAACTCACAATGCCAAAAATGGGTGCTTGGCAGGAGTTTAAAATGCCCCCAAAGTGCTGGGCTGGAAACCATATAATGTTGTCACCATGCTGACCCAAACACATGCTATTCCTTTAAGTGGTTTTCAATGGTACAGGAAGTTCCCCCGTGTTCACCACCTCTATGAGCGTACCCTTAGAGAGCACACAGTATGTCTATTCTAAAAGGCCTTGTTGATTCAGTCTGCTGACACACAAAGGACCGTAGCCTGAACCTGTCATCAAACACCTGAATAAGCAGAACAAACCCAATAGTGGCCCAGACATGTCATATTACAGCACGGCATACAACAAAAGACCCTGGAAGACAGTATGAGAGGTGAGTTGTTAGCATCAAAGACATAAAGAATTTCTGATATGGCAGAAAGAGACATGTCAGAATCCCAGAGATGAGAGGGCCTCTTTGTTCCTGCCCTTGACATCAAATAGACAGGAGATAGAGGCAGAATGTAATTATGTGCATTATAAGCATACTGTTCCCATATGAACGAGTTTAAAGGGCCGCTAAAGCAAAAGAATAAATCTTCACATATAATAGAAGTTATAATAACATTTAAAGAGAAACACAGGTCTAGCTGGAAGAGATGTTGAAACTACTAAATGTACCAAATAACGCATTTTATCTCCTTTCACTCTCAACCAGCAGACCATATATGTTTATGATGACCCTCTCCATAAATTCTGATTCATAGCAAAGCTTGTATGAATAAAGGAAGTCCCTACAGCATTATGGGACTAGGACTTTTTCCTGGTTCAGAACTGCCCATCTATGACTTGTTGGGGAAGAGAAGTTCCCAACAACAGACTTTTTTCTTATTCCTTCTTTCTTATTTATCTCGGTCATATAGGAATAGATCTAATCATTCTATGAAACAGTCATTTCAACATTCTGATCGACTCAAGCAATGATGGATCAGTTTTCACTACCAACTGGATCACTTTGGGGGGATCATTTGTGAAAGTCTTTAGACTTTCATTGAAAAATGTCTTAAAAGCTGATTGTGTGTATGTGGATCATCCGATCAATTCTGAGATATTCACTTTTTCCAATTAACTTTTTACTTTGAAAGTAATTAGGCTGATACAGGTAAATTAATCTATTTTGTGTTGGATCAAAGTGATCATTGCAGACCCCTGATTCAAGCAATCGAAATTAATGGTTAATAGTATGTAAAATCGATGTGTATGTGCCCAGCATCTCTAAGGGACCCCAAAAAAGAAAATGATTTATTTCAAGAACAGCCATTTTTTTCATATACCACATGATCAACTTAAAATGATTTTGTATTTTACCCCATGCAAATCAGTGGACAGTGATCGTTGTGGTAGTGAAAAATGATTGATAATTGCAGAATTTAATTACTGAAATTCTTGTTTTATCAAGCGATCAGATCAGTATAAATTTGGCCCATATTTTTTTATTTATTCTATCCTCCTTAATTTTTCTTCACTATACAATAAATATAGATATTGTCATCACATTTTATATCCAAACAGTTTGATACGAGCTGGTGAGGTGTTTTAACCATTTAATGACATGGGGACCCAAAACATTCCTACAAAGGGTTATAGTTCTTTAGATATTGATCTGCCATTGTGTTAATTCTACATTTGATAACCTTACAAATACTTAAAGTGTTACCAAACACTCATCAGTAAAATCAGTCTGTATATGCAGTAAAGCATGCTCGTTATACTCACTGTGGAACCTAAGGGGTTAATCTTCTGTATTGTGTAAAAAGTTTGATCCTGTCTTCTCTGATCTTCCCCTTCTTTTACAATCCCCAGTCCATCTTCTGATAGAACAGAGACTTGGGGGCACTCTGCATCTGCTCAGTTTGGTGTGTATTGCTAGAGAGTTCTTTATTTTTTTGGGGTGGGTGGGGGTGCGTGTGATCAGCACAGGGCCAATCAGCACTGTCTGGACAAAGTCAGGGGTCATGCAGCCTCATCAGACAGTCAGAGGAAAATAAAAAACTCCTACAAGCTTTACCCAGTGCTTGGCCAGACACAGATGTAAGTCACAAGACAGTTATATCCTGCTGATGAGAAATGGTATTTAGCAGTTTATATTTACTAAAATAATTGCATTTCCATGTTCCGTGTACTGTGAGAGACCAGATATAGTGAATGCAGGGTCCTGGGTTTAGTAACACTTTAATCTCTCCTACAACTTCACATGAGCTGAGAGTGGGACTGGTTGAGTAGTCTAGCAAATAAAAGCAGCAGGGCTGACACCACTCAGTCCAAAAAAATGATGTGTGTTGTCAGCTCGTTACAGAGCTTAGGACTTAAGTGCATTTCTGGAAGAGATCAAGTGTATGTGTTTTGTTCAGTACTGATTTTTTTAAAGGGTTAAAACATTGAATAAATGAACGTGATATATATATATATATATATATATATATATATATATATATATATACGCAGACACGGCGGTCCAAATTCCTACGGCGACTGGTGTTATGGAGAAACCCCTCTGTGTCCACAAATATAACCTTAATATAATATAACCTTAATATGGGAGGGATGGACCTCAACGACCAGTTGTTGGTGCTGTACCTAATTGCCCGTAAGGCCAGACGCTGGTATAAAAAAGTGTCTGTATACGTATTTCAATTGGCTCTGCTGAATGCTTATGTGCACAAAGCTTCAGGACGGACTGCATCCTTGAATTCCAGGAAGAGATCATCACAGCCCTTCTGTTTCCAGACCGTGCTGTGGCCCAACTTCCCAATCCAAATGCAGTGAGGCGGCTGCATGGGAGGCATTTTCCACATGTCCTCCCTGGTACCTCTACCCAAAGAAATCCCCAAAGAAGATGTCGTGTCTGTAGAAAGCAAGGATATAGGCGTGACACCAGCTTTCATTGTCCCTCCTGTCCTGACCAACCTGGTCTTTGCATTGGTGACTGTTTAGTGGAGTATTAGCGTAGGGTACAGCACTACACAGTCCTAGGGCACACTACCATAGGGTCTCGAAAGATGAGATGGATCACATTTTGAGAGAATCTGGAACATTTACAGTTTATATAAAAGTGCAAAAAAAAAACACAAAAAAAATTAAAATAAATAAAAAAACAAATATAGTTGTGGTTTTATTTTTATTATCTCTTTATTGTTCTCTCTCTTATGTTCACTCTCTATTGTCCACTCTATTGTCCACTCTATTGTTCAATCTCTATTGTTCTATATCTATTGTTCTCTCTCTATTTTTCCTGTATTTTAGAACTGTAATGTCTTATTTTTACTATGTTTTATTGTATTTGCTTTTCAGGTATGGTATATCTTACTGTTATACAGTAATGTTACTTTGTTTTATTGTTAACCATCATTTGCTTATCAGGTACGCCATTCAGCTGCAGCAAGGGTTTATTTATTCTAACAGCATTTGCTCCCACAATACGTAAAGCCATGACTCCAGCGCTGTAGGAGGTGATTTCACCACCACAGTTAAAAAAAGAGCATATGTGCCGAAGCATAGGGGCAGAGGTGGAGGAGCGATTTGCTCCTAACATTAGGGGCAGATTGCCCCCATGCTTAGACATATACATTTTTAGGCACAGATTGCGTTAAAAAATGTTTTATTTTTTACTATGATTTATTGTATTTGCTTTGCAGGTATGGTATGTCTTATGCCCTGTACACACGATAGGATTTTCCGACAACAAAATCCATGGGATTTTTTCAGACGGATGTTGGCTCAAACTTGTCTTGCATACACACGGTCACACAAAGTTGGTTGGAAATTCCGAACGTCAAGAACGCGGTGACGTACAACACGTACGACGAGCCGAGAAAAATAAAATTCAATAGCCAGTGCTGCTCTTCTGCTTGATTCCAAGCAAGCATGTACACACGATCGGAATTTCCGACAACGGATTTTGTTGTCGGAAAATTTTATAGCAAGCTCTCAAACTTTGTGTGTCGGAAATTCCTATGGAAAATGTATGATGGAGCCTACACACGGTTGGAATTTCCGACAACAAGGTCCTATCACACATTTTCCATTGGAAAATCCTATACATGATACAAGGCAATCCTGTTAAAATGTAATGTTACTTTATTGTTAACCATCATTTGCTTAGCATGTACGCCATTCAGCTGCAGAACTGATTTATTTATCTTGACAGCAACAGCGTTTGCTCCCACAATACGTAAATCAGGGACTCCTGTGCTGTAGGAGGTGATTTCACCACCACAGTTAAAAAAAAAAAAAATGCTGCATCTATGCCCATCATTGGAAGTGTCTGGATGAAGGGCGGTATTCTAATCGTGGGCATACCCACCGATCAATCTTTTTTTCGTTCAGCCCACAGGCTGCATGAAACAAAGAACATTACAATGTATGCTTAACAAGGACCAGCAACGTACTGGTATGTTGCTGGACTTTGAGTGGTTATACCAGAATGATGCCTGCAGGTTTAGGTATCATCTTGGTATCATTCTTTTCAGCCAGCGGTCGGCTTTCATGTGAAAGCAATCCTAGCAGCTAATTAGGCTCTAGACTGCTTTTACAAGCAGTTGGAGGGAACGTTCTCCCACCCCCCACCGTGTTCCATGGTTTTCTCAGGCTCTCCTGTCCCAACAGGGAACCTGAGAATGCAGCCGGTGGTTCCACCAGCTGACCATAGAGCTGATCGGAGACCAGAATGGCTCCAATCATCTCTATGGCCTAAGAAACTGGAAGCTACGAGCATTTCATGACTTAGGTTTCGCCAGATATAAACGGCGCCATTGGGAAATTGGAAAAGCATTTTATCACACTGATCTTGGTGTGGTCAGATGCTTTGAGGGCAGAGATGAGATCTAGTGTCTAATAGACCGCAATTTTTTTTAAAAAGAGTACGTCACTACCTATTTTTGTCATAGGGAATATTGACATTCCCTGACATAACAATAAAAATGATGAAAAAAAAAAATGAAAGGAACAGTTTAAAAATAAAAGCAAAAAGCAAAATTAAATTAAATTAAAAAAAAAAAAAGCACCCCTGTCACCCCGTGCTCACGCGCAAAGGCGAACACAAGCGTCGGTCTGTTGTCATATGTAAACAGCAATTGCACCATAATAAATACAAAAAGTGGGGTAAGTGGCGCTCCCTAAAAAGGGGGGTAATGTTATGTTTAAACACCCCAAACAAAAGTTACTGTAAACCTCTACCACTGTGTAAATTGAAATAAAATATAACAAATAAATAAATAAATTGTCCACTTAAAATAGATGATCTCTTTAGACAATGCAAACATATGTTGAACTGTATACCTAGTCACAACGAAATGTGTATATATAATTATAGTGAAAATAGTGAATCGTATCTGTGTCACCATAATTTATAATCATGTGGAGAAATTATATGTGCATCTATCAAACATAGACAAAAAATGTTTCTACATCTGTGTAAACTAATCACCAAGTCCAAAATTAAAAGGATTAAAAATAAAAATAAAATTGTAAGTCAAGTGCAAAAATCATATGAAACAGCAATAAACCAGTGCATCAAAGTCCAAAAATAAATAAACCAAACAAAAATGGTGAGCCATAGAGATATGTATATAGGGATGTCCAGGTGGTAAACAATAATGATGATCCAATGGCAAAGAAAGTTGCAAAACAGTCTGGTGACTTTTGTGCTCAAAGCTGGTCTAGTGACTTTGGTGCTCCCCCTATAGGTCCCCACTCACCGACTCCTCATACCCCTACAGGTGTAATGGGCATGTATGAGTACTGGATGGTCCCCCTAGGTATTCCATCACGAATGGGCTCCAGACTGCAGTCATCCACTCAGCTCAGCCTCCGTTATCACCTCAAAGGGGTTCCACAAGTTGTCCATAAGTTCAGAAGTCTGGGAACAGACACTGATCAGGCGCAGCAGCATAGTGTAAGATTCATGGAAGTAGTGAGAGAATGACAGGTAGAATGAAGATTGTATCATATAATGTGAGAGGCCTCTGCTCGATTGGTAAGGGGGCTGTCTCTGGCATGAACTATGAAGGCAGAGATAGTAAGAGATCTGCAAGAGATGTATTTCATGGCAGGGTCGACCCCTCGTATGCGTCTTTTTCCATATAATCAATGGTTCCATGCACCCTCACCCGTCTCTAGGGACAGAGGAGTTACAATAGCTATTCATAAACAATGCCCTGAAGGCCGCTTTCCTTTTGTTAAGGGCAAGATCCAGGGTCAGTGTTATACCCTCGCTACTTTATATGCCCCCAATAATCACACCGTTAAATTTGTATTTAAAACTTTGGACATTTTGGGGAGGTTCCAGGAAGGTTTACTGGTGGTGGGAGGGGATAGTAACATTACCTTGGACCCCAGATTAGACACCTCTTCGGGGGAAAACCTTTGTGTCTCATAAGGCTTTAAGGCATGTTAAACAGCGCCTTCACTCTCTGCATTTGGTGGACAGTTGGAGAGTGCTGCACGAGTGGACAGGGATTTCAGCTATTATTCCAAAACACATATAGTATATTCAAGGATCGATATGTTGTTGGTCGATCAATATTATTAGACCATGCCCCAATAAGCTTAACGATATGTCCGGCATTGATTGGGGGCGTGAAAAGAACATGGCGATTGAATGAATCTATTTTGGATGATAAACAGAGGGTGGAATCCCTGTCCTGCACATTAGCATTATATTTTGAGACCAATACATCAGAGGAGGTGTCTGACCAAGTGGTATGGGAAGCCCTTAAGGCGGTCATCAGAGGGGAATTAATTTCAATGGAGTCGCACATTACAAAAGAGAGACAGAAAGAAATGGTTGAGCTTCTAGAGGAAATACATAAACTTGAAATTGGACACAAGAACCATTTGAAACCCGGGAACGCGCAGAGACTAGAGAAACTGCGGGTAGATTTAAAACCGCTTCTTGATCAAAAAGTTCAAAATAAACACAGATATTTTGCCCACCGTTTCTATGAACAAAGGTGGGAGACTATTGGCTAGACAATTAAAGAAAAAACAACAGGATCTACGCCATGTTAACACTATAAAGCTAGGCGATAAGCAGATAGTGGACACCCAAGCAATAGCAGCTGAACCGCTTTTATGGGTCTCTATATAATATAGACTCAGTTCCTGTGGGGGCAATGGATAGTGGGCGTGCAGACAGAATTCGGGTGTATCTTGAGGCCTCAGAGCTGCAAGCTATTCCATCTGCGGCCCTAGAGGAAATGAAAGCAATTTCTATTGAAGAGTTGGGAGGAGCAATTGCGGCTTTGCCATTGGGTAAAAGCCCCGGACCAGATGGTTTCACAAATATGTATTATAAAAAGTTTTCCTCAATCCTGTTGGCTCCTCTGTGCAAATACCTTAATTCTGTTTTGGTCTCTAACCCGTTATTAGGTTACAAGACCATATAGTTAAACCCTGTTTGATCTGGGTGAATCAGTTTATGAAGGGCAGTGAGGACAGAGACAATACTATTCTGTCCTTGCATGTATTGCATTGGATGAAAAATGGATTTAACCAGACCCAGAGCGTACTAATTTCAATGGATGCTGAAAAAGCATTTGATAGGGTGGGGTGGGAGTTTATGTTCGGAGTTTTGAGGGAGATGGGTCTGAGAGAACGAACGATGGGGTGGGTGACGGCATTGTATGCAGATCCTAGAGCAAGGGTTAAGGTCAATGGTAGATTATCAGATTATTTTGAGATACAGAATGGGACTAGGCAGGGATGCCCACTGTCCCCATTGTTATTTGCTATGGTGCTGGAACCCTTTCTACGAACGATTAGGGGTAATAGGAGGATTAAGGGGATTTGTATCGGATCAACGGAACATAAGATTTCGCAGATGATCTTCTGTTGTACCTTTCCTCTCCCCAAGAGTGTTTGACAGAACTGATGTTGGAAATAGACAGGTTTGGCCTTGTATCTAATTTTAAAATAAATATTGAGAAATCAGTGTTGATGCCAACAATCTTTTCTTTTGTTTGGCACCTCGATTCTATTTGGGGATTTATATCTCTTCAGATGTAAAGTGCCTATATAATTTAAATTATGAACCCTTGGTGGTACCTATATTAAAAGACTTGCAGAATTGGAGAAGTCATACTCTGACGTGGTTCGGCAGGGTATATGCTCTTAAAATGAGTGTAATCCCTAGACTTATTTATGTTTTACATACCGTACCCATAACACTCCCACAGACATTCTTTAAACAAATACGAAGGGCTTTTACGACCTTTGTGTGGGGAGATACACCCTAGATTGGCATATGAGATTCTGAGGAGATCAAAACGGGAGGGTGGGGTGGGACTTCCGGACATAGTGACTTATTACAGAGCCATGGCCCTGGTTCATATTATGAACTGGTGCCATGACTCTTCTAGTAAACTTTGGGTACCTCTGGAGAAAAGACTAGTGGGCAGGAACCTGACCGGAGCCCCTTGGATTCTGGTTTCATATAGGGGGTTATCAGAATATGCTTCACCATTGACGAAAACAACACTATCTATTTGGGACAGAATGAATAGTATGGGAAAGTTTGTCCCCTGATATCCCCCAAGACACCACTTGAAGGATTCCCCTGGTTACCCCCGGGGGAAGAGAAAGGGAGTTTAGACTGTTGAGAGATAGATGGGAAGGGTATTTGTACTAACGTGGCCCTACAGGGAAAATAGCTACCATTGGCAGAATTGGTTTTGAGATTGGGGGAAATACCAATGGCCGTATGGAAATAATCGTCAATTGACGGATCTGTTTCATAAGTGGAAGCATCAGGTTAGGCCAGCGAACCCACTTACTATTTTTGAGGAAGGGTGTGTCAACCTATCAGAGCCGGGCCACATGTTGTCTCGAATGTATAAGCTGGTTCTGAGTGCCCAAAATATGACAACTCCCTATTTTATCCAAGAATGAGAAAGGGAGCTGGGTTATAATTTTTCCATCCGAACAAATTAAAAGGGTGATGGGGGCAACACACCATACCTCAATAAGTTCCCATATACCAGAGATATTGTATAAGGTTCTTGACAGAATGGTATCATACAACGGTTTGATGGGCTCAGATATACCCATCGGCCGATGTTAATTGCTCGAGGGGATGAAATCAAAGGGGTTAATTCATTTATGGTGGCATTGCCCAATGATTAAAGTATTCTGGGAGGCGATAGCTCCTTGGATTAAGAAAATGACACTTAGACCTATAGAATCCTCCCCATTACAATTTCTCTTTCATGGGATGCCATCCTCTGCAGGGTTATATAAGAGAAGCTTTACTCCACATCTGCTGAATGAAGCTAAAATATTGATACCTAGATTTTGGAAACAGTCTGGATGTCCCACTATAATGGATTGGAAAAGAGAGGTGGAAAAAATAATGGAAGCAGAGAGATGGATACATATTGGTTAAGGACCAACAGAATAAATTTAAAGACACATGGGCAGGATGACTGTACTACTCCTCAGAAATAGGGGCAGATTAAACTCTATGGGGGATAGTGCTGTGTTTTGGATCGAATAGTCTGTGGGATGCATCTAGTGAGGGGAAATTGGAAGGGGGTGGGGGTTTCTCCTTCTACTCTCTCCCCCTGGGAGGCACAGTGGAGAGATGATTGATGTCATTAAGGGAAGAGGATAGTTTATAATGGTAAATAAGGCACAGGATAGGCAACATGTAATGAAAACCACACAAAGAAGGGTGGATTGGAATATTGAAATGAAGAGGTCATACTGCATGAAAACACCAAATATAATAGAACATGATAATAGTAATATGAAATTATACACTTTTTTTATGTGTGTCTTTCTTTTTGTATATTGTTTGATACACGTAATAGGGTGCTGTAAAGCCTCCTTGTTAAATTATATTTTGAATAATGTGTTGCACGAAATGAGTTTTGGTTATGAATAAATAAATGGGTGTGGGATCATTATTTATATATTTATTTATTTTTTTCTTCTTCCTGAAGACGATATGATCAGGGATCCGGCATGTTTTCTGGGGGGGGGGGGGCTGTTGTTTGTGCACTGTTTGTGCTCTGTCTTGGTGTGTGCCGCTTGTGGGGTCTCTCTGGTAAATTTGGTGGGAGTCGTGGGATGGGGGGAGTCTTGAACCGTGACACATGATTTGTTATTGTTATATTTAACTATCTGACTATTAAATCTTTGTTATGTATCCATTATTATCAGATCCATTATCTTGAACACTGGTGACCTATACACACCCCTGAAGAAGCCATTGATGGCGAAACATGTAGGAACATGACATTCATCAGTAATTTAGTATTTAGTTAGTAATTTTTCTTCATAAATTTTGCCCAAAATTTATACTGCTACATATCTTTGGTAAAAACAACCCAAATTGGTGTATAGTATTTGTTTTTTGTGAAAGTTATAGAGTCTGCAATTTATGGTCCCAATCTCTGAAAATTGGTCACACCTGAAGTACTGACGGCCTATCTCATTTCTTGAGACCCTAACAAGCCAGGAAAGTACAAATAACCCCCCAAATTACCATTTTTTGGAAAGTAGACAGTCCAAGGTATTTAGTAAGACGTATGGTGAGTTTTTTGAAGTTGTCATTTTTTCCCACAATTCTTTGCAAAATCAAGATTTTTTTTACACAAAATTGTCATATTAGCAGGTAATTTCTCACAAACAGCATATGCATACCAAAATCACACCCCAAAACTCATTCTGCTACTCCTGAGTACGGTGATACCACATGTGTGAGACTTTTACACAGCGTGGCCACATACAGAGGCCCAACATTGATGGAGCACCTTCAGGTGTTCTAGGAGCATAAATTACACATATAATTTCTTGACTACCTCTTACACTTTTGAAGGCCCTGGAGCACCAGGACAATGGAAATGCCCCAAAAATGACCTCATTTTGGAAATAAAACACTCCAACATGTGGAAAATATGGGAAGAAAATGAAAACACTTTTTTTTTACACAAAGTTGTATATTTATACAATATTTCTAACACATAGCATGTACATACCAAAAATTACACCCCAAAATAGATTCTCCTAGTTCTCCTGAGTATGGCGATACCACATGTGGGAGACTTTTCCACAGCCAGGCCACACACAGAGGCCCAATATGCAGGGAGCACCGTCGGGTGTTCTAGGGGCATACATTTCAAATCTAATTTGACTACCTATTAAACTTTTGTGAGGCACTGTAGTGGCATGGATGAGAACTGATGTGGCATGGATGAGCATGAATGGCGATGGATGAGCCGTGGATTTGGTTCGCTGAGCATGGTTGAGCCATAAATGTGGATGGCTGAGTATGGATGGGATGACTGAGCATGAGTGAGTATGGCTGGGTATGGTTGAGTATGGCTGAGTACGGATGGGATGGCTGAGTATGGCTGGGTACAGCTGAGTATGGCTGGTTATGGCTGAGGTATGGCTGGTTACGGCTGGGTATGGCTGAGGTACGGCTGAGTACGGCTGGATACGGCTGTGGACTGCTGGGTATGGCTGGGTATGACCGAGTATGGATGGATGGATGGATGAGTATTGCTAAGTATGGATGGCTGAGCATAAATTGATGGATGGATGAGTATTGCTGAGTGGATGGCTGAGCATGGATTGATGGATGGATGAGTATTGCTGAGTATGGATGGCTGAGCATGGATAAATGGATGAGTATTGCTGAGTATGGATGGCTGCATGAGTATGACAGAGGGATGGCTATGCATGGATGGATGGCTGGATGAGTATGACAGATGGATGGATGGCTGGATGAGGCTGCAATGGGCACAGATCCAGTCCACAGCACTGCTGCACCCAAACTCTCCCCTCTCCGCTCACACTGTACCGATCGGTACAGAGAGGGGAGAGAGGAACCAGACATGATGCCAGTTTGTTTACAAGAAATAGCTCTGTCATTTGACGGAGCGATGAATTGGTAAACAGCCACTGTCAGCGGCCATTTACCGTGATCCATGATGCTCCGGGTCCTCTGGACCCGGTGGTCACGGAATACTCCCGCGTGCGAGCCCCAGGGGAGCACGATTCTGGAAGGATGTCAATGTACGCACTCCCAGAGTTATCGAGCCACGCTGTAGCTGTCATTGGGCTATGGCGCGTTTGGTAAGTGGTTAAGTAAGTTTGCTATCTCTTTCTGTACTTGGCACCACTATTATCCCCCAAAAAACCTTTTTCAATTCTACTAATGTAAAGGGATGAGGTGCCGAATCTTGTAAGGTCACTCAATCCACAACCCCCCCCCCCCCCCCCATTGTATATCTAGAGGTTGTCTAAAGGCAGCCTCTTCTAAAGATGATGCACAAGAAAGCCTGAACAGTTTGCTGAAGACAAGCAGACTAAGGACATAGATTATTGGAACCATGTCCTGTGGTCTGATGAGACCAAGATAAACTTATTTGGTTCAGAAGTACAAAGACAAGTGTGTCTTGCCTACAGTCAAGCATGGTGGTGGGAGCATCATGGCCCGGGGCTGCATGTGTGCTGCTGGCACTGGGGAGCTACAGTTTATTGAGTACTGTGACATACTGAAGTATTGTGACATACTGAAGCAGAGCATGATCCCCTCTCTTTGTAGACTGGGCCGCAGGGCAGTATACCAACATAACGACCCCAAACACACCTCCGAGACGACCACTGCCTTGCTAAAGAAGCTGAGGGTAAAGGTGATGGATTGGCCAAGGATGTCTCCAGACCTAATCCCTATTAAGCATCTGTGGAGCATCCTCAATTGGAAGGTGGAGGAGTGCAAAGTCTCTAACATCCACCAGCTCCGTGATGTTGTCATGGAGGAGTGGAAGAGGACTCCAGTGGCAACCTGTGAAGCTCTGGTGAACTCCATGTTCAAGAGGGTTAAGGCAGTGCTGGAAAATAATGGTGGCCACACAAAATATTGAGACTTTGGGCCCAATTTAGACATTTTCACTTAGGAGTATACTCACATTGTTGCCAGCTGTTTAGACATTAATGGCTGTGTGTTTGAGTTATTTTGAGCTATACACTCACTACTTTACATTGTATCAAAGTGTCATTTCTTCAGTGTTGTCACATAAAAAGATATAATGAAATATTTACAAAAATCTGAGGGGTGTACTCACTTTTGTGATATACTATATATATATATATATATATATATATATATATATATATATATATATATATATATATATATATATATATATATATATATATATATATATAAAGCACCAATCTAGGTAGATTTCTAGGATGATAGGTACATTTAGTTCTTTCTTTGGAACATTTGTTGAGTTCTTTGGGCTGTTTTTGATCTCCCAGGCTGCAGGTTTGATTGTTTCTGCCTGCATTCTGGAGGCTTCCAGAACATAGAGGGCTGGGGGAGTCAAATGGACAGCTTTAATATTTATAGTGCTGTAGACAATCCCTGGGGAGGTGGCTGTGGGAATATAAATTGTCTGGGGTCTCCTGCTGGAGAAGCTTCCAGCCTCAGGGGCTGCTGCCTTTTGAGGCAGTTCTACTGAAGACTGCTTATGTTCACTGAGGTCCCATCTATAGCAGATCTGGGGGCTTACCCCTAATTACCTATGGAGCTAACCAAGCAAGCAGTTTCACCTCAGGTTCTGGTCAAGGGAACTCACTGAGGAGTGCCTGGTTAAAGCTGGAAGGTCTGCAGCTGCCTTGGGACATTGTGAATACTAACCTGAGCTTAGGATCCCAGTAACTGTTTACTGTTCTACTTTTGGGGTGCCAGCGGTAGCTTACTCTCTGAGCCAACTGTTACAGGGTCTCAGTCCCTTATTTCTGGCTTAAAGACTGTTACCTAGTTCACCTAATAAAGTATGTTCTCCTGTTACATTTTTGGAATATCCCATGTCACCCCAACTCCTCGCCTGTTAAAAGTTTGTATTACATTTTTAAATTTTTTTCTACTCTGAAACCTATTTCTCAATATTTTTATCAGTTCTGACTGTAAGAAAATATATAAAAACACCATACTTCTATATTAATGCATTTTTTATGGTTTGACTGGAGTGTGTTTTTGTGTGTCTGTGCTGATTAGTAGAGGATCGTGGGAATTGTGCTTCATAGCTGTCAGATGGGAGATCATCCATTCTTAGTCAAGTCTCAGTCTTACATTGGTCTTAGCAGGTAACAGCCAGGTAATGCCTTTACTGCTCTGCTGCATCACCTATCCAGAGTTGATGTGTCCACAATTGTCACCTTTAATCAGACCTGTTCCCGGCATCTCCCCCCAGATTCTGCAGGAGCATACCTAGGTAATCATTGCATTGTCATTTTACAGGGGATCTGCAAGTCAATCACTGACTAGTACAGTGCACACATATTAAGCACTGACTCTGTTTACTGCAGGCATATTTCAAAAGCTGTTGGCAAAAGGAGTCTCTGAAGCGTCTCACAACAGAGGTATAACAGCTGTGGTGCCGCGTCAAAGCGAAGTATAGTGTCACGTACTACAGTCTAAGCATATCATGTAGAAAAATTGCATCACAGAGGTGCTTTTATCAACCAGTGTAACGGTCCAGCCAAAACAATTCTTTGTGTTTTAGGGTAGAGAAGGATCAGGATTCCTGCTATTCCATTTTTTTTTTTTAACTGATATCCTGGACTCAGTTAGAGAGATTTCCCCTCACTTATTGTGGAGACCGAAACAACACCTTAACCAAATAAGTGAGAAAAATCTGCAACAATCTGATGGGTTCTATTCTTCTACTCTACTAAATAGGAGCTTTATGGATGGAGCTTTTGGGTGATGTGGCTGAAGGGGTGGGGTACAGACACAAAACTTCTCAGGTTGTCCGGCTGTCAAGTTGACAGCTTCAGATAGGGGCATCCAGGGCCCATCAGGTCAGGTTGGGGGTTTGACCTCAGCCTGTCCTGTGCAGGGGACAGTTGCCTTGTCACAGAGATGCTGGTTTCCAGGAAGTAGCAGGGTTCTTCATCCTATCATCCAATGGGAGCTGGCACTGGCCAATACCTGACCAACACCCAATGTGTGCCTTACAATAATAAGTTTGGATCCATGCAGTGAAGGAGGTGAGTACTATTGTGAGAGCTAAGGTAAGCAGTTTTCAGAGGCATGTAGTGCATCTGTGTGTGTACTTCTCACCTCTGCACCCTACATACTACTGACCCTTTGCACTTTGCATTACTGCTGAAATCTGCTCTGTGAGTTTCATATTACTGACCCCTGCACTTTGCCTTACTTACTCCTGACCTCTGCACCCTGCGTTACATACTATTGACCCTTGTACTTTGCCTTACTGCTGACCTCTACACTGAGTTCCATACTACAGACACCTGCACTTTGCGTTTTTTACTCCTGACCTCTGCACCCTGTGTTAGACACTACTGACCTCTGCACTCTGTTACTTACTCCTGACCTCTGCACTGTGTGTTACTACGGACTTCTGAACTCTGCATTACTTCTGACCCCTCC
Organism: Aquarana catesbeiana; assembly: GCF_042186555.1. Classification (NCBI taxonomy): domain Eukaryota; kingdom Metazoa; phylum Chordata; class Amphibia; order Anura; family Ranidae; genus Aquarana; species Aquarana catesbeiana. Next base: position 296,879,877 of record NC_133332.1, on the reverse strand, counting down.
ACTCTACATTTCTGACCCCTCCACTCTGCATTACATACTTTTGACCTCCCCACTCTGCATTTTTTACCCCGACCCCTGTATAATGCTTTAGTAACTACTGACCTCTGAACTGCATTACATGCCACTGACCGCTGAAGTTACTCTGTGTGCCTTCTCACCCTTGCACTCTGTGTGTTAGCCACTCCTGACACCTGCACCATTGCATACTTGTGATCCTTCTTCTCTGTATGTAGGCTCAAGTTCAAGTCCTTCCCACTTAGCACATATTTTCCACAGCCCAATTCCTCATTCCTCACCCCTGGGTGACCGATGACGAGGAGGGGTGGGAGAGCCCTGCCAGGTAGGCTGTACAGGGCCCTATGATTTTGAATGGCAGCCCTGGTCAGGTTGTCACTTACTGGCCCCTAAATTTATTTCTCCTTGATAGCAAGGAAAGGAGGCAAATGTTTTCATGGTTTTATTTTTATTTTTTCAGATGGACTTGAGAAGAGTGAATGTCACTGAAAAATTTTGGCTGCTGGACTTTAATGCTTTTAACATGGAATAGCAAATTTTACCAACATTTTTGTGAAGCATCTTTCTCCTCAAGGCTAACCATTACTAAAAGTGCAGACCTAAGATCTGGTCTGAATCTTATTAGAATATGGAGACCTCCATTGCAAGCCTTGTATACCTTTTACTGCAAGATGTACTGAGTTTGAAGGAGGGAGATCGTAACGATCATCCTCCTCTCCTCCATTCACAGAACATCTTCAGTGAAGAGAAAGCAAGGCTTTTTCTGAATGGAGGAGATGCAGAGCATCTGGGATATCTTAACTGCAGCCGGAAGTCTCAGCGCCAGACGGTGAGCGCCAACAGGAGACTGTGGGCTTAAAAGAAAACATACATACATAGTATACAACAATCGCTGCATCAGCCAAAGATGGGTCATATTTCATTAGATGTAAGCTATTTTTACTGTGCAAATGTACAGAAATATTTTTTGTCCCTACTTTAGCTTTACTGATTTATTAATTTAAACAGAGCTGCAGAGGATGTCTTGTTCAGCTTTAAAGCTAAAGACAGCAGGACATACCTATAATGTACCTTGATATACAGTTGACCACTAGGGGGAGTATTTCCAGATCTATAGATGAAATACAATAAATATGGAAAGCATACTACAAATGGAAAATGTCTTGACAAAAATTGCTTTTAGGTAAATGTTACAAGAATAACTAATAGCATGTTCTTTATAATAATCCACTTTTGTTTCCCTTTAAAGGTGTTACAGAGTTGAGCTATTTTAGTTTGCTTCGCACTGCCCTGTCAAAATGCCATTACTCTCTATAAAAGCCTACAGGCACGCAGCTAGCTGGAGAGAAGTCAGAATCATTGATATGATGGTGTAATGAATTATGACAGATCTGCCACTATACATAGAAGCCAGGGGTAATGCTTTGAGGTGTTCCACCTGTTTGTGACATTGTGGAAAACAACAAAGAGGGGGCCACAGCCCTCCTTGTGCCTCTCCCTGTACCTTCGGGGGTCCCGGCCTGTTTAGGCAGAAGGGGACTTGTGCCTGACCAATAATTTTGTCCTTGTTGACAGCCCAGAGATTATTAAACACACGCCAGGAATCATGTATAAAAAATTGATGTGTGCTGATCCAGCGTTATTAAAAATGCCTTGGAGAAGCTCCCTTATCTGCCCGACATATAGAATGCAGCTTTGACCTGTATATAAATGTAACACTAGTCTGTAAATCAAACAGGAAGCAGAGCGCAGCTAGAATATTGAATTTGTGAGCCACCAGGCCCCCAAAATCATGTCAGACTTTCCCTTTCTCCCCGTTCACAACAGCCCAAGGCAACATTCAACCACCACAGCCTTACAGAATTAATTTGGACACACCAAAAACGCTGGTTGCTGTTTCCACAGTAACAGTTTGGGTAATTTTTTTTTAATGCCAAATAAAATGTTAATGCGTGATTATGTTCTCGAAAAAGTAGAAAAATTGCAGTTGAAGATGCTGAATATTAAGATGTTGCTGCAATAAAGGTCTACTCTAGCTAAATATACAGCACAAACATGGGAGCTCTTTTGCCCGCCAATAAGTTTGTAAAGTAATGCACATAGGGGGAGATTTACTAAAACTGGTGCACACAGAATCTGGTGCAGCTGTGCATAGTAACCAATCACCTTCTAACATCACCTTGTTCAATTAACCTTTGACAATACAACCTAGAAGCCGATTGGTTACTATGCAGAGCTGCACCACATTCTGTGTGCACCAGTTTTAGTAAATCTCCCCATTGTCTTACTAGACCCTGGAGATTCTGGCAAGGTATAGGCCTTATACCTATGATGGGGAGGAGCTGGTCTTACGGTTACTGACAGTAGGGATAAGGTTGGGGTTCAGAGCCATCTAGGGTTTGAGATGGAGTTATGGTTTTGTGATTCAACGAAGCTCTCAATTTATGGCCGTCCTCAATCCATAATGTAGCACCCTCTAGTAGTGCTACGTGGAAAGATTTTTTTTTTTTTTTTGTCATTGTAGGCAAATGTATGCATGCTTGGCTGGTAGACAAGCCTGTTTGTCTTGTTTGCTGGGTTGGCAGAGATCCAGGGAGATCTGGATGACTCACAGGCAGCATCGCTGAGACCTCCCACTTGTTTCCAGAACATGCTATAATTTTCTGGAAAGAAAGGCAGAGAGGTAAGGTGGAGCTGCCTGGAGTATTCTGAGGGCCCTGACTAATCCCCAACTTGGGTTGGTTGGGGGCAGGCCTCCTCAAATACTTAGGTCAGCCCAGCTAGGGAGGAGTTTTGTTCGGGTGGAAGCTGGAGATGGAGTGTTAGGCTGCCCTGGCCATGGAGGGAGCTCCCCAGTCTGGGGGGGGAGGGTGACCTTGGGCATGGGCTCGCATGCAGATAGGGCCTTCCCAAAACCATGGAGGTGTCCTGGCCAGGAGGCACTAGGAGCAAATAGGACAGCAGGAGAACACTGCTAGGCAAGTCTCCAAGAAGAACAACAAGGTACAGCCAAAATGGCTGGTGAGTGACACACAGTCAGAAGGACTGGGAGGCATGCCTGAGAGGACTGGGTGCAAGCAGTCTGGGATGGGTGCAGAACCAGTAAGGAGGTCTGTGGTGGCACAGGCAGTGTAAAGAGGCAGCTGCAGCCAGGAGGGCTGGCAGGGCCTTTAGAGGTGGTGCTGGGATCAGTAGCCACGTGGGACAGCTCGCACTAGGACTACCATTTTTTGCTACACCACAGGGGCCCACAGACCCTGCCTGCAAAGGGCATTTGCTTTGGGCCTGGCTGAGCCAGTGTCGGGCCCCAACTACAGTGCTAGCTGGTCCCGGGAGAGTGTTAGTCTGCAATCAAGTGAATGTGCTGGAGGAAGTTGTATACAGGTGTATATAGTTCTCGGTCCCTATATTGCATATTTATACACCATAATACATGGTGTGTATTTTTATTTTAGGTGATGTTTAGGTTGTGGTACCAAAATTCAGTGATTTCACCAGTGACAGTGCCCAACGGATGATCCAGGAAATCATGTTTTGTAGTCAGGATTTGGACATTATCAAAGAAAAAAACAAGGAAATTGAACAAAGACTGAAGAACATGATTGCTGTACTAGGGAGAATTTAAATCCAAAAAAGATTACGGACATTTTTTTTATATTTTTGACAAAAATTTTATCTAAAGTTTGAATACAGTTTAAAAGTCAAATTTGGAAGATGCACACAGTGTGTCAACATGTGCTATCTACCACCAAGGGATTTTTATGCGTTTTATGGGTGCAACCCCTTCCTCACAACTCTAGTAGGTGAGAGGAAGTGGTTGCACCCCCAAAACACGTCCATTGATCCCCCATGATGGGAGATAGCACATGTTGACATTAGGTATGGAATCAGAAAGGAAATCCCCATTTTGACTCACAATTTGTGTGCATCTTCTAAATTTGGCTTTTACAGGAGTGACTTCACCACATCTGATGAAGGCAAGATCAAGACCTTTTTTCACACTATAAAATGTCTGATATTGCCTTCTTTTTTGCAATGTTGATCTTTGTAAGTTCCAGAGTTGAGTATGTTATGTTTGTAAACATGCCTGTTTCTGTATTTTTTCAGAAATTTCAAGGTAGAACTTTGAAAAAAATACCGTATATACTCGAGTATAAGTCGATCCGAGTATAAGTCGAGGCCCTAATTTACCACCAAAAAATGGGGAAAAAAATTATTGACCCGAGTATAAGACGAGGGTGAGAAATGCAGTAGCTACTGTAAGTGGAAAAAGAGGGTCAACAATGCCCATCTGCAGCTGTATACCTCCCTGTGTCCTGTGCATGTGTCCTATGTCCTGTGTATATGTGCATGTGTCCTGTACCTGTGTCCTGTGTATATGTGCATGTGTCCAGTACCTGTGTCATGTGTATATGTGCATGTGTTATGTGTCCTCTACCTGTGCCCTGTGTATATGTGCATGTGTCATGTGTATATGTACCTGTGTCCTGTGTATGTGTGCATGTGTCATGTGTATATGGTTCTGTGTATGTGTGTGTGCATCCTACCTGTGTCCTGTGCATGCCTCTATGTGCCACTCTGCACCGATCAGCGCGTGCTATTCCTATTCGGCGGCCATTCACTGTTCAAAAGCCATGCCTCCTCGTCGTCCATGATAGGCAGAAAACTCAATTTCCCAGCAGTCAGCGGTCAGCCTATCACGGACATTCTCTCATCCTCATACCACGGACGAGGATGAGAGAATGTTCTTGATAGGCTGTACACTGACTGCCTATCACAGACGAGGAGGCGCGGCTTTTGAACTGTGAGAGCCGAGAGCGGCTCCCGAGTGGTATGCAGCACACGCTGGCCGCCGTCTGCCTGCATGACACGCTGATCATGTAGGCAGATGGCGGTGACTCGTGTATAAGTCAAGGGGGGCACTTTCAGCCCCAAAAAAGGGGCTGAAAAATTTGACTTATACACGAGTATATACGGTAAATGTGTGTTTCTTTTTTTTTTTTACCGCCAAATGTTTTCTAAAATGCACATGTGAATGTGCACGGAGTTAAAGGGTTTCTACTCAATAATGTGTGGCTTCTTTCAATGATCAATACCATTTTTTGTGTTAAGTTGGTGTTTACAGTGACAGTGGGTGTTATTTAATAATGGAAAAACCACTTGGCACTACAAATGCACTAGGAGAACCTAGGAGACAGCAAAAATAAACCCAAGCAATAAATGAAAATCAAGATTTGATCTGATAAAAGAGAAAATGTATTCAAAATGTGCGGGCATAGCAATGACCCCCCACCTGTAAAATATTATACATATTTTTCTCGCACTTCACGGGCGCTTTGGGGGGGCAAGCCAGAATGGCCAGCTTCCAGGACCGTCATTGGAGTTTCTGAAAGTCCGGCCTCAGGCCCAACTGGGGCAACATAATTAGGATTATTACACCAAGCCCCCGCACAGCACGAACTCTACGACAAGTACGTACCCACAACATGGCTTCAAAGCGGTCGGATGGTCAGAACAAACTAAACAGAATGCACTGAAGAACAGCAAGGCCTGTGAAGAGCGAGCTGAAAATCAGTAACGAGCAAACAAGAACGCACTGAAAAACAGATACGAACTGACTTCACGCACTGAAAAGCAGATACAAACCCACAAGCACAAACTGAAAAGCGCAAATCGTCTCTCACCAAACTTCTACTAACACAAGATAAACACGAGATTAGCAGAGGGAGCCCAAAGGGTGGCGTGCTGGCTATTGAACTTCCCTTTTCTAGTCCCGTCGTACGTGTTGTACGTCACCGCGTTCTGGATGGTCGGACTTTGGTGTGACCGTGTGTATGCAAGACAAGCTTGAGCGGAATTCCGTCGGAAAACCATCATAGCTTTTTCCGACGAGAATTCCGATCGTTTGTACGCGGCATAAGGCTCGATTTGACTCGTATGGGTCTCCATTAGAGGTGAGAGGCTGGGGGAAATGAGTGGCGCACTGCGGATGGTGTTAGTGATTGGAGGAAGTGGACACCAATCAAATATATTGCACATGCACTTTTTTCTTTTCTTTTTGCATGAACTATTATATTAAGATCTGCTCCTTTCTCATTTGAGCTTGATTGCACTTTTTGGATATTGCACTTTACTATGTTATATGCACTTTATGAGACTGTTGGACGTTAACAGATCTTATATTGCACTATTGTTTGCAGCTTTAAAATTTATTTGCACTTTATATGAATTATTCTATGCTCTAGTGAAGTTTTGTCACGTTAGTGACTTGCAGTCATTGTGTTTATATATTTTTTTGTCACTTGATTTTGCATTTTAGTTAGCGCCACATAACTCTTATATACAATATTTGTATGGGATACCCTTGCTCCTGGGCCCGGGAGCTAATTTTTGTAAATTTCCCAGCCAGAGGACTGGCTAGATGTTGGGGGGTGGGGGGGTGGGGGGTGAGTGTAGCACCCTCTAGTAGTGCTAGGTGGAAAGATAGTCAAATTTTTTGTAGGCTTGGCTACCAGCCTGCACTGCTGTGGTTAATACACTTCTGATGGAAAAGACTCATGAAAATATGAAAAACTCTGAGATCCATGGCTGGATGTACCCGGGCTTGCCCCGGCAGATCTGGTCATGGACAGGCTTCTCAGATTTAATGCGGATTGAAAAATCATAGTATAATTATTATGCTGTTAATGGTGATATGGTCATGTAATGTTCCTGTGTATGTTGGACCTTTTATATACTGTAGGAGGCATGCTCTTTGTGGTACTTATTCTACAAAAGGTGTGCGCAACCTTGACTATGCTTCATTTTTTGTATGTCATGCCAAATACGCGGTTGGATCTCGTTTTTTTTTTTTTCTGGATGTATGCATTGTAATCAACAAAAGCTTTTTTGGATAAAATATATTAAAAAAAAGAAAAGTTGTTTCAGCATGTAGACTCGGATAAAAAAAAAAAATATATATATATATATATATATATATATATATATATATATATATATATATATATTTATATTAATTATACTATACAACAAAAGCCAGCATCCTGCCATTCAGAAACCTTGAAACAACATAACCACTCATGGGACTTGTTCCCACCAAATAGAATGCAGAATGCAGCAACAGCCCTGAAAAAGTCAAAACACGTTGACGCGATGTACATGTTGCTAATTTGTAATAAAGATCCACGAACCAGATTTTAGAAGTCACATTTCTCTGGACTCCCTGCGTGCCTTCCTTTTTATCCAAGTCTCTTTGCTTTATGTAAATTTTTTATTTTTTTTTAAGTTATTTTACCATTGGTACATTGTACCCCTTTCTATGCCTCTTTTTTTTTATTAGCCCCACAAAAGGAGTAAATATCAAGATTCTTCCTCCACACTCTTTGATAAAGGGTTGGAGGACATTTCACTAAATCGGCTGTGAACTGAACCCTGGCAGACTTGCTCATCCCTTGGAGCTCTTGCTGCTTCACAGACAGGATAGTATGAAATGTATTCATTTATAAGGGGCAGCTAGTGGAAAAGTACAGCCTTCAGCAAAAATTAAAAAGAAAGAATAAGCCCAGGGCTAGCATGATAAGGGTTCACAGGGGAATACGGTAAGCCAGGGGTTGACTCTCCCAGTAAGTGTAAGGAGGTCATTGGTTGGCCAGTGAGGGAGGGGGGGGGGTGTCTGCAGGGGTCAATCTTATATGTCTATACAAGGAGACAGATATCCGGGGGGGGGGGGGTCAGACACCCGCCCGCACTACATTGGTATGGTTCGTCATATGTATTGTTTTTTCAGGCCAGTGCGGTTGGGGTCTTTTGGAGGCATTTTAAAATAACCTGCTTTCATGATGTTATTAGGAACCCATCTAAGGTATGGAGTCCCTGGTGGAATGTCAGTTATGGTGGATTAACTGGTAATTACAATGGTGGTATCTGCAGAATGTGGTTTGTCCTTGAGCCGGTGTGATGCGGCTGTGGACCATGGTAGTAGTACGCAGATACGAAGTGATAATTTGATATTTGGTGCCTCCAAGAATCAACAACCTTAATTTGATGGGCATTGTAGTATTTTGTTTTCCTTTATTAAGGGATGTTTGTTATATGTGTCACTATTTAATAAAGGGGCCGAAACGGCCAATTTTTCACCAACAATTTGAGTCATGTTTTTTTCTGGTATATTTAGTTGGGGTAAGAGGGGAGGTGTTGGTAGCGGTTGGTAATACAAAAGTATAGGATTACATCTGGGGTACTGTTGTCATGTTTCATATCGGTGATAGGGCTGCATTAAAAAATAAGTATTTTCATTTATGAACAATGAGACCAACAAGCTAAACCAAAGCACAAAAAGCGATACTCTGAGCTCGCTGGCAACAGGCACGTATTGACCCTTGACAAAGAATAACAAGTACAATTACAGCACAATAGCTCCACTTAAGTAGCTTATAATACCTCTAAAAAGCTCAGTCAGCAATGGACAGACAACCTGTCCACAGAAACAAATATAAAAGCGAAAAGAATGGAAAACAACTGGAGATTTAAAAGGGTTTTTTGAAACAAGTAAGCAATTAATACATTTCAGCACATTTAGCTGTGTTACAATAAAAAATACCTTTGATTTCTCATCCACAGCATACACAGTCAACTTTACGTAGTCAATAGGAAGTCAGGAGGAAAGTGCTCGGGTCTAAAGTATTGCTGGAAAGAGATTGACACAGTTGTGGAGACAACATGGACTCTCGTGTTGCGATATGAACTTACAACAGTCAATTTACAAAAATATATAAATGTATTATGCACAAATATACACATCATAAAAAGCCTTCAATAGTAGATAGTATATATTGAATGCTGCTAACCATGGAGCATCAACTTGTCTGACATAAATTGGAAGAACTCAGATATATATAATAATGATTCCACGCTGTTACGCACAGAGATTTATTCTTCCAGTTGCACACTCTACATGTTTAGGGGTAACCCCCTTCTTCAGGAGTATATTAGGTCAGAAAATGATCCACATAGCCGGCACCAGAATCTTGGGCGTCACAAGGCCAAAAATTGGCAATCTCCCGGGCGAGTGCGGGAACCAGGAAAAGTGAAGTCACATAAAGAAACTATAGAATCTTCACTGCACGGAGCATGGAGGAGAGAGTGTGTTATCCAAGTGGATACTGAAGTCAGATGTAGATGGAAATAGTCCAAGGAATAATCTAAAGCCACATACGAATTCTATCTGAGAGATCTCAAAGCATAATGTGGCAGCTTGCATGACGGTGGAGAGACACTCGGTGGAGTTGATTGACTAATCCTGGTGGATCTGGTGTTTGTCTGAGATACTTGTGTGATGTGTGATACTTCATTGTGAACACTCTTTGAAGCTTGGATCCCCACTGAGTATATCCAGCCTGCAAAATGTGATCTTCATGCTTTGAGATCTCTCAGATGGATATACTCAGTGGAAAACTTAAGCTACTGATCAGATAGGAGGTGCTCCTTGCATACATGTCACTGTTTCAATGTTTAAAAAAGTATCCTCCTCAACAATTGTAGCGTTTATTTCCTTAGGATAAGGTGACCAGATTTTTAAAATGAAATCCGGGGGACATTTTTTTTTTTTTTTATTGGCAAGTGGTAAACTATTTTATAAGCATATTTTCCTCAAACTATATATGCAGTGTATGTGGTATGTGTTTATGGTATGATTGTATAATACGTTATTTCTCACATTTCGTTCATGAGATTAAAAAAAAATACTTTTTAGAATGTTTTTGTGATATGACTACCAAATGTTAAGAAAAGAGAAAAGATAGAGAAAAAAAATGTCAATGCATAGTTTGTCATTTTCTTTCTTACCAAAGAAGCACGCTATGTACATAGTTCAGGGGTGCGCTATGTACAGATTGCAGAGTTCGGGGGTGCATGATGTACAGAGTGCAGAGTTCAGGGATGCACAATGTTGCAGAGTTCAGGGATGCACAATGTTGCAGAGTTCAGGGGTGCACTATATACAGAGTTCAGGCGTGCGCTACGTACAGAGTGCAGGGTTCAATAGTGTGCTACATATAAACGTGTGCAGAGATCAGGAGTGTGCTACGTACGCAGTGCAGAGATCAAGAATGCACTACATACACAGTGCAGAGATCAATAATGTGCCACGTACACAGTGCGGAGATCAGGAATGCGCTGCGTACACAGTATAAGGTGCAGAGATCAGGAGTGCACTACATACACAGTGCAGAGATCAATAATGTGCCACGTACACAGTGCGGAGATCAGGAATGCGCTGCGTACACAGTATAAGGTGCAGAGATCAGGAGTGCACTACATACACAGTGCAGAGATCAGGAGTGAGCTGCGTACACAGTGCAGAGATCAGGAGTGCGCTACGTACATAGTGCAGAGATCAGGAGTGCGCTACGTACTCAGTGCAGAGATCAAGGGTGTGCTACGTACACAGTGCAGAGATCAGGATTGCACTGCGTATGCAGAGCAGAGATCAGGAGTGTGCTACGCACAGAGTTCAGGAGCATGCTATGTACACAGTGCAGGGTTCAGGAGCGCGCTATGTACAGAGTGTAGCATTCAGGCATGCACTACATAGAGTGTGGAGTTGCGAATTAACTAAGCAGGAGTGCGCTACGTACACAGTGCAGAGATCAGGAATGCGCTGCGTACACAGTATACAATGCAGAGATCAGGAGTGTGCTACGTACACAGTGCAGAGATCAAGGGTGCGCTACATACACAGTGCAGAGATCAAGGGTGCGCTACATACACAGTGCAGAGATCAGGAGTGTGCTACGTACACAGTGCAGTAATCAGGAGTGCGCTACGTACACAGTGCAGAGATTAGGAATGCACTGCGAATGCAGAGCAGAGATCAGGAGTGTGCAACAGAGTTCAGGAGCATGCTATGTACACAGTGCAAGGTTCAGGAGCATGCTATGTACAGAGTTGTAGCATTCAGTCATGCACTACATAGAGTGTGGAGTTGCGAATTACCTGATTCTCTTAAAAAGATTGCATGTGGTGATGGTGCTGACCACCAGACTCAATATGGCATATAATTTACACTAACATGAGAAGATAGTTGTACGCTACTGTACTCATGTTTATGACCACTGTGTAAAGTAATACAGCAGCACCCAACTATTAATGTCAGTGACGGGCTTTACACTGCACCTGGGCTGCAATTATACTGAATGGGCTCAGCCACCGGTGTGCAAGAGCCCTGACCTGATGGCCTGGATGGATGGAGGGAGGGAGGGATTGATGGATGGGGGTTAAGAAAGATGGATGGATGAAGCAAGGGAGGGAGAGATGGTTAGACCGATGGAGGGATGGTTGGATGGATGAGGGCGGAATGGAGGGAGGGATGGTTGGATGGATGGAGGAAGGGATGGATGGATGGTTGGAAGGAGGGATGGTTGGATAAAGGGATGGATGGATGGAGGTAGGGCTGGATGGAAGGAGGGATGGATGGGGGGATAGAAGGATGGATAGAGGGACATCTGGTCACACTAGCTTAGGAGATCCATCCAGGCATTGCTAAGCAGTGTGGTTGAAAAGTTTTGCCCCCTGCTGTTCAGCAATTCTGTTAGCAAGGAGTTGGATTTGTGAGTAAGAGCACTATTTTCTGGCAGCAGGGGGCACCCTGGAGACAAACTCCGCTATTCATCACAGATCATAGCCTGCAGGGTTGTGTGATCTATCTGTGGCTGCTTGTAAATACACAGTCACAGTAGATGGATTACAGAGTGCACTTCCATGAAGAGCAGGCAGCACTGTAGGGCTGTGTCATACTTGGCACTGGGTCCATTTGGCGCTTCTTGTCCATTCATAAAAATGAAATATAGCTCAGCGCTGTGTATTTATAAATAGCCACAGATAGATTACAAAGCCCCAGAACACCCATCTTTTACTATTATGAATGAACAGTCAGAACGTTCAGCTTAGAGACAGGGTGGGGGCTTAGTGCTGGCCTTACATCCCCCTACAAAAACACCCATAAATTGGGCTTCAGATTTGGTGCTAAAACCAACATAAAAGGTACTTTTAAACTGGAACAGGGCCACTGATTAGAATGGGGCCAAGTGTCATGTGCTTATAGTCCCCTTGGGATGAAATAGAAGTTAAAAAAATTTGATTAAGTTCTTAGATACTTTAATGACTGCCTAGCAACCTATGGAAGGGATTTGTTGGCCTCACACATCGGGATAAATATATAGGGGTGTACCATCATCCGATTTTATTTAGGACAGACGTTTTGGGAGCAAGGAACCTAATTCCAAGCTCTCCAAGATAGGGTGCAAGCGGACTATCACGGTACAGATACAAAGGGATAGACAGCAAAAATACAAAACATGTATATAAAACCAAAATGTATTTATACAAAAATAAAAAACATATAAAAATACAAACTATATAAAGATGTGCACAGATAACATGGAGTATCAACTAGTTTCGCGGAGAACCCGCTTCATCGAGAAATGTATCTGTGAATAAAATACAATACAATCAAATATATATATATTTTCAAGGGAAAAATGTGGAAAGTAATACCAGGGTATGATGGGAAGAAGAAGGGGGGAGATAAAATATGGATGAACAGATGTGGGGGGGCTGCTTACCCATGCTGATGTGCAAACAGAGTTAAGGCCAGTCCCGACAAGGTCTCCCGCGGCGACTGGAGAAGACACAAATACGACCGCGAAGGAGCAAGGGTCTAGATGGGTAATGAAAGGGTATACATGAATAAAGCAAATATGTTGTATGTCCATGAACCAGGAGGTGGAGGTAAGTGTGTGTCTGTGAAACACCAGGAACGGAAAAAACCAGGAAGGGTTAAAAGGAACCCGATACCAGGAGACCCACTTAAAAGAAAAAGAAAAGAGGGAATGCAGTCAGGGGAGAGGAGGAACAGTGAGGAAGAAGGGTGTGAATGAGTGAAAATGAAGATAACCCAGGAACACCAGGTTATAACTGGAGAGTGACGGGAAGGGTACACTGGAAGATACCCATGCTGAATGCACGAGAAGACCAAATTACATGCGTGAAGGAAGTTGTGAGGCAAGAGGGAAATGTGTGAACCAGATGGAGGGGCAAATGGAGTAACTAAAACACAGGCAGTGATTGGTGAGGCCCAAAACAAACACCAGGAGCTAGATACATGCAAAATGGTAAGAGTGAAAACAAAAACCAATAGATACCTATATCAAATAATGTGAAGGAACCCGGATATAAAGTTCTATTCATAGACCAGCAGATGGATAATGAACCGGAAAGGAGCAATAGGTGTATGCTTAGGGTACAGACTATATGTCTTTTAAATGTCCATTGTCTGACATTCCGGCTCAAAGTCTGGAGAGTAAAAATAAATATACTAAGTAAATAAAATCATCCAGCTCGTTCATCCGCATCTAGAGTTAGATAGGTGCGGTGGGCAGATTGCACAAGGGAAATATGGGAGACTTACTGTAGGTGCAGCTGGTCAAAGAACCATCCGAGTTCCACGCTGGCCTATGAAAACTGCGGAAACACACCGCAGTTTAAGTGTCTTCCAACCCCCGACGTCACAACAGCGCCAATCATGGGGTGAAGTGGCGTTGCGGGGTCAAGGGTCCCACAGGGAAAGCGTGCGGTGAGATCGCGCGCCTGCACACAACGTCTCGGGAGGGCCAGGACAATGCCGTGACCGCGCAGCTGGTGCGGAAAATTAGATGCCACCCAGCAAAGCCAAGGCGATGCGTGCGCAACAATCCAGGTGTGTGCATGCGGGATGGCTAGATTGGGTCCACATAGGACTCAATCTGAGATATGTGCAAGTGGTAAGTGGGGTCCCACTGGAAAGAGAGGGGGATCAGAGAAACCCACAAAGCCACCAGGGAGCCTACCAGTCGCCGCGAAAAAGACGACCGCCGGGGGAAAAGGCCACAATACTCCGGGAGCACACAGACAAAACGGGACAGGAGCCCCATATATGAAAAACAAGTTATAAACCATGAGTACAAAGCTGTACATAATGTTATTAGAACATAAGAAATACAATGCAAATGTGAACATGTCAAGAAAAGGAGACAGGTTCGCCAAAAGAAATATATGAATGGTAATGGCATATACAAATGATGTAATAAATAGGAGGTAATTACCTCAATTCAAAGCCTATGGGTAACCTAAACATGAATGCAGAAATACATATTCTACAGGGAGCTTTTATGAAATACAATTATTGCAATATGACAAAAAAGAAGAGGGGGGGGCGGGGAGACAATAAGGGACAGGCAGTCGGTGATCATGGGTTAAGAAAGGGTTTGAATGAGTTGATCTCATTCAAACCTGGTGGAATAGTGGCATTAATGTTATCTGTGCACATCTTTATATGGTTTGTATTTTTATATGTTTTTTATTTCTGTATAAATAAATACATTTTGGTTTTATATACATGTTTTGTATTTTTGCTGTCTATCCCTTTGTATTTGTACTGTGATAGTCCGCTTGCACCCTATCTTGGAGAGCTTGGAATTGGGGTCCTTGCTCCCAAAACGTCTGTCCTGCCTAACAACCTAATCATTTGAGGATTTTCCTCCTCAACATTTTTGCAGGTACAGGGGACCATTAATTCAGCACTGCGATTGTGCCTTTGCTGTCTAGTCCTTCTCAGCTCCCTCGCGCTGACGCCATAATTCCAGCCACTCTTCTGGATCCTGAGTTGACCCCTTGCTGGAAAGCCAAAAGAAAGTATCGTCACCGCGCAGGCAGTGACAATTACACTCAAAATAGGATCCCTCCTTTGCATAGAAAATGACATATGACTGGAAAGTTACGTAACCGTGCATTTAGATGAGCAAAAGGGGTAATTAATTAGGGTGGGCAGTGTGTGCGTGGGGAGGCAGCCTGGAGAGTAGTTTTAATAGTTGTTGAGATAGGGCCACATTGGTAATACATTGTTTTACGTGAGCCTGCCCACCTATTGATTTCCATTGTGAGAAGCAGTAGTAAAGCACAGCCACTGTGTAGTGCTACAAAAAAGGAAACAGAACCCGTTAAGCAAATATGGCTGCTCCTAAGTACATATAAATTAAAAACTATATAGAAAAAGAAGTCTTTTAAAACATTAGCACATACTGATAAGATCATATACATTTATGGCTATCATAAATACATGATGTTTTTACATGAGTAGCTAGATGCCACTGTGGACAAGCCGGTGGAACTGTTCCCCACACTCCTTAATCCTGTCAGCAGCAGTGCTATTGAAAGGAGAATGGAGAGCTCCACTGCTGTCAGGTCTGGATAGAGGTCCCTGTGGCCATTACCTCTAGCTACCACTAGTGAGTGTGTCCTTAGGAAATATCTGCCTGCAGGCCTTGTTGACAGTCTAAGTGCGCCAACGGTTATAGGGCCCCAACGATCAGCCGGCTGAAGAGTCAGGACTAAAGACTGCCCCCTAACGGTTGCTAAGGCCTTTGCTTAGTTGAAGAGGTACCTCTTAGGAGACACTACACCATACCCTAACCAATCCCATAGAGTGCGCTCCAATCTAGTGTAGTAGTATTGTTCATATTGCATATAAAGTTTATTTGAACGTATATTGCTGATTCATATTTGGATTCCAGTTTAGTGGTATAGAACTTTATTCTTCATTAATTTGGTATTGTTATTACTCTGTCTAGCACACTGCATTCAAATCTACCTGCTGTGTGCTTGTTTATCTTCAGACTCCCATTTATGCTAACCCATATCAATAGATGAAGTGCATTTACCACTAAATGGGTGTGTGTCTTTTTTCCGGTTGAAGGTATTTAGATTTGTGTCTTTATAAGTGCTTGCAGTGATATTTATTTAACCAGCTGTGTCAGAAGGGCTGAGGTCGTTCTTGGAATCGAAGCACACAACAGAGAACCCAAAATTACCAAGCGGTTCCTCCGGGGGTAGCACTAAACATGGTTTTCTGAAAACTCTTTGATGTGACCATACATTCCCTTTCAAACGTTAAACTTAAACTAAGATTAGCAGTTAGCAAGTTTATTGGGATTGCAGTGCTATTCAGCTCCATGCGACCTCATCAAATAGAATCAAACCCAGGGAGGACCAACATTCAAACACTGCGGTTAGGTTAATCGACAGGTAGCAAAATGGAATGACTAATGTGCGATCTGAATGGGCTTGATGAGTTGGGCGTCTGCTGCTTGTGTACAACCAGAACAGTATTCCTTTTTCTGTTCGTCTAACGAACCATAATTGTAGCTGAGAAATATAAAACTAGAGTGGGGCCACCAAATTGGTGAGCTTTTCTGACGTTCTTTGATTTCAGTTTGCAAATCTATGCTAAAGAAATCTTTAAAGGGAGTGCATAATTATCTTTCTTTCTTTCTTTAAAAAATTTTTTTAGAATATTTTAACTTTTTTGGTTTGGTAAACATATTATATGATACATCCAGCTAGCTCTTCTTTTGAAATTCTTCCTGTTTTTTGACCTCCTTTAAAATAAAATAAACAAAATAAACAATTGTTTACCAAGCTCAGTAGCTCAGGTTTCAGAATTAGCCTGAGTAGTGACTCTTCCCTTAACCAATGTCTCCATCTGAGGTATCAGTCAGACAAAGCCAGCCTCAAGGCACACAGCATCGGAACACCCGCAGTCCTCTGAGAACAGGGGCGGATCCAGAGTCTAGTCTCGGGAGGGGTCCTGCCAGAAAATCCTTTTTTTGCGGGCAATTTATTGGGGAAATGGCTGGTGTTGGCACTTCAATCACCCCAACACCATGGTTGTTATGGTGTCAGGATGATTGAAGCGCATTATTTCTATTATTACATTGTTAGATAAAATGAAATTGTCACTTGCCACATCACCTGTCACAAGTTGCAGACTGTCACTTGCCACCATCGCCTGCCACCAGATGAGGATTGTCACTTGCCACGTCACCTGCAACATGTTACGGATTGTCACTTGCCACCGTCGCCTGCCACCATATGCGGACTGTCACTTGCCACGTCACCTATCACTCGTTGCAGATTGTCACTTGTTGCTAAGGTGGAGATTGTCTCTTGCTGTTTCCCAGAGTCAGACAGCAGAGAGATGATGTAATCTCTCTGCTGCCCGCGGCTGCCTGCACAGTGAGGGCAGAAATGCAGGGCAGGCGGTGAGAGGTGATGTCGGTTCCCCTACAAAATCTGTTTTCCCTGGCTCTTGGCTGAGATCGGAACTCTGTCCCTCCAGCCTTCTGCACTGCTGCTCCTCTTACTCTCCCCGAATGCTAATCATCCTACCGCCCCTGCCCCCGTGCGCGTCCACCTTCCAGGTGATATTGTCAGACTAATAATGATGACATAATAGGGAGAGAAATTCCAGTGTCTTTACCGAAATAGGTTTCCCCAGAAAAGCGGGGAGGTGCACAGGGGCAGTAGAAGGATGATTAGCATTCGGGGGAGAGACCGAGTAGGAGGAGCAGCAATACAGAGGGCTGGAGGGGCGGAGTTCAGATCCCAGCCGAGAGCCAGGGGAGACCGATATTGTTGGGGAAACCGTTCTTGGCACAACACCGGCCCGCCCGCTCTCTCATCTGCATCTAATTTTTTTTGGGGGGGGGGGGGCAATTGCCCCCCACCTGGAGCATTCAGCTTAATTCTCTGTACCACTTACACATTAGTACTCAAAAGTCTGGATATGATTAATGGTAAAAATTATCCAGTCCTTTTCGGTTCATCTATTGTTTTTTTCCCCACCACTTCCACTTGCAGCAAAGCATTCCACAGCTTAACCTCTCTTACTGTGAAGAACCCCTCCTCTATTCACTAGTTTCCATCACTGAGAACTTAGGAGTTCATGGTATTCCCACCCACATTACATGTTCCAGCTGCCTCTATTACATTTTCCATAAGAACAAGTAAATAAGGCACAGCAGCTGTGCAAGCCTGTGGAAGACATAGGAAACTCTAAAGCCTTGTACACACGGTACGATTGTTGACAGGGGATTGTCTGACAGGCTGTTGTCCTAAAATCTTACCGTTAGTACGCTCCTTTTGACAATTGTTGTCCAACTTTCGGCCAACAAATGATGGATGACAGGCTAGTAAATTTTCGGCGGTCAACGGTTTGACGTCAAATTTTCATATGGTCAGTACACAAATCCGTCATACAAAAGTTGAAAGTACAAACACGCAACACGCATGCTCGGAATCAATGCTCACCAAACAAAAATTAGCAGAAGGGGCCCAAAGGGTGTCGCTTAAGAGCAATTCCACGTAGTACATCACTTTGTTCATGTTTGTGGCACGACAATTGTGTACCGTTAGTATGCAAGACAAGATCCTGGCACATGCCCTTTTGACAAAAATCAGACGCTCTGTTGGCCAACAATTGCACCGTGTGTACGAGGCTTTAGGTGGTTTAAAGTGCATCTACATCCAAGACTGTTTTGAATGCCGTATGAAAGGTCTATAACCCCTGTCATGTCTTTATTGCTGTCTGTGCCCTATTGGAGAGATTCACTCCCTCTGTTCTTTTGACCATTGGCAATGGTACACAAATTCAAAATTTTACAGTTGTCTCATTTCTTGTCACTTCCTGTCTTGTCTCTAGAATAGGAAGTGGAGGGACTTTTCCCTGACAAGACAGCAAAAACACAATGTAACCTTTCCATGTAGTATGAGTTTGTGGACAGTTTACCAACCATCACACCTATTAGAGCTTATTGGACCATTTAAAAACATGGCTGTGTACATTATTTTGAAGTGTGTCTATGGGAATTTGTGCCCATTCAATCACATGAGCATTTGTGAGGTCATATACTGATAGGCTTGAGGTTGGGAACTCAAATTCCTCCACACCAAACTCATGGAGCTGGAACAAAAACAGGCCTTCCCAAAGGTTGCAAAGCTACATTTGTCTACAACACTTTTGTATGCTGTAGCATTAACAGTAACCTTCACTTCACCCCTGAACACCATCATTTCGAGGGGTGTTCACATTCTTTTGGTTATATAATATATGCATATATACAGCCCTCAAAATTTCCCCTCGCCTGCTCCTATTTGATGAGTAGAAATAGGCTGAGTGCCTTTTTCCACTCTTCAAAGTGGAGCCGCATCAGAGGGTGGAGGAGACGCACACAGCCGGCACCAGATTAGGTGTACATCTTTCCTCTTCCTGGCCCAGCTCGTGTGGCAGGTCTGTCCTTTTCATAAGATCGCAGCACTCCCCCCTCCCCTACCTTATTCACACAAGACAGGGAGCATGGCAAGCATGGCAGGTTCAGACAAAGGGCGGGACTTTTCAAGTTAAGAAGCGGGTGATTGGTTACTAGGCAGCAGGGTGGTCCCAACAATCAATCACCTGCCTTTTACATGAAAAGTCCGCCCTTTGTCCGGACCTGCTATGCTTCCCTTCTTGTGTGAATAAGGTATGGGAGGGGGGAGTACTTCAATCTTGTAATGGAAGGGGCAGTCTGTAATATCGAGGGAGGACTGTGTGATGAGCGTAATGTGATGGGGGGGGGGTCTGTGATGAGAGGGGGCTCTGATGGATCTGTAATAGAGAGGGGTCTGTGATGGGGGGGATCTGTAATGGTAGGGCATTTGTAATTAGGGGGTTTGTGATGGAAAGGGGCCTGTGATAGGGGGGATCTCTAATGAAGGGGGTCTGGAGTAGGGGAGGACCTGTGATGGAGAGGGGATCTGTGATGGGATGGTCTGTGATGGAGGGAGGTCTGTAATGAGGGGGGATGGGGGAAAAGGGAATATGTGATGTAGAGTGGTCTGTGATGGGGGGGGGGGGATCTGTGATGGGATGGTCTGTAAAGGGGGGGTTTGTGATGGATCAGGCTGTGATGGGGGGCTGTGATGGATGGGTCTCTAATGGGAGGTCTGTAATGGAGCGGTCTGTGATGTAAAAGGGGGAATGTGCTGTTACGGGGGACTGAGGGCACTTATGTAAAAGGGGGGTCTGTGATGTGAAGGAGACTGAGGACATTGATGTAAGGGCTTGTTCACACTTGTGCAGTGCAACATTTAATAATGTCATTTCATGAGATAATTTAGGAGGCTTTGTTCAGGGGTAGATTAAGGGGTTGGGTGGTGCAGCTGGTGGCGAGTAACTCTTAAGGCCTGGCTAGTAGCTCAGAACGCCCTGTGTGTATATATATATATATATATATATATATATATATATATATATATATATACATACATACATACAACATTCAATTCTTTCAATGGTGACTTTATTATTGGAAGGAAAATCTCTAAAGAAGACACATGGTCACACAATAAAGCTGGACAAGGAGAGATTCAATTTTAAAATGTTAAAGGGTTTGTTACTGTTAGAGCGATAAGGATGTGTAGCTCTCTTGCACAGTTGGTGGTGTTGGTGGGGAATGTAGGTAAATTAAAAAAACATTTAGATGTGTTTCTTAGCGAACGTAGTGTACAACGTACAGGGTTATGGAAAATAGTAGTGATATCCAATTGCCTCAGGAAAGATTTTTTTTTCCTCGCTGAAGCGAATTGGATCATGCTTTATAGGGTTTTTTTCCTTCCTGTGGATCAACTGTGGGTAAAGGAATCTGTATACGGAGGTTTTTTTTTTTTTTATTGGTTAAACTTGATGGACCTGATGGTCATTTTTCACACTAACTGTATAAGTATACATGCTTTTATAACAATAGCTGTACAAAGTGATTGCATAGTGTTCAGATCATTTGACCGGTATCTATGGGCTAGCTTTACAGCAGGGAAATTAACAGAAAGTAATAAAAGCACTTAGTAGAGCCTCTTTGATATATTACATATGGACAAAGAAAAATTTCTGTCTGAGTAGTCAGCAGTTTTATCTGAAATGTTTGGTTTTGGGTGGAATTATGAATAAAGGAAGTATGAAGTACAAATGACCTGTGCTTTGTCATTCTAGCTTGGCCCCAGTTCTAATGGCGACTAATGATTTGCAAATGAGACATTTATAGTAGAGCAACCCTTGACAGCGCCGAACAGACTGATGGATCGGGAGAGCACTCCAGATCACATAAACCACGGAACAAAGGCTAAGTAAAGTTTAAACGAAGCTTTGCCAAACTCCATCTAATTCTCTTATCTGGCTGGAATTCATCTTTAAAGTTGAACTTTTTGTTTAACCCTCTCTCTTCCCTCTGCAAGGATTTTCGGAAACTTTATTTCAGATTAATCCTTCTGCTCTGAAGATACTACATTTTTCTCTGCTCAAATTTAGCTCTGAAGTTCCCATCTTTTGACAATGAGGTCTTTGCAAAGCTTGTCAATTAGTGTAGCAAATCAATCACGTCAGTGATCAGCGCTGATCTTCCTAGACACGGAGAGGAGGCATCGCTACTGAGACTATAGAGCTAACTGAAAGTCTGAAACTATAGGTATGTTACCAGAAAAAAAATCTAGAAATGCGACTTAGAACAGCACAAAAACACTACAAAAAGGGTAAATGAGTATATGTGATGTTCTATTTATATGACAGTGTGAGCACAGTAAAGACAGAATATCCACATGGCTCACTTCCATCACAATGTCAAAAAGTAAAGGGTTCACTCCTCCCTTTTAAAGGTGTTGTAAAGGTTTGTTTTTTAAAAATAACAAGCATGTTATACTTCCCTCTGTGCAAGGGCTTTGCACAGAGTGGTCCTGAGCTTCCTCTTCTCTTCTGGGGTCCCTCCGCGGCGCTCCTGGCTCTACCTCTTCTCAAGTGCCCCCACGGAGAAGCGCTTTCCATGGGGGGGGTACTCATCCGGGCGCGCTCCCACGTCCCGCTGCTGCGTCCATTGACATAGACAGCGGGACTCAGCCCCATCCCCCAGCTCCCTCGTCATTGGATTTGATTGAGAGCAGCAGGAGCAAATGGTTCCTGCTGCTCTTAATCTATCCAATGAGCACCCGAGACAGCGGCTGGAGCTGCTGTGTTCGTCCCCGTGGCTGGAAAGATCGGATTCAGGTAAGTAAAAGGGGGGGCTCTGGGAGGCTGCTGCACTACAGAAGGTTTTTCACGTTAATGCATAGAATGCATTAGGGTGAAAAACCTTGAGGGTTTACAACCCCTTTAAAAAAAGAAAAGTACAGCCAAAGCTCGTTTGGCTGTACCTGTCCTGGGGATCACAGTAATGCAGTTTGTTCTGCACTCCTGTGACCCGTTTTCAGTAGACAACGGGTTGAAGCCCACTGTCAGCTGATGTCACAGAGCTGGTCCAGGCTGGGGAAAGATCGTGACCATATGGTCGGGATCCACCCACGTGTCTGGACCGGCAACCGGGTGGCAGAGCAGACAGTGGTGACTGACAGTCAGCAGTTCCCTGCTCAGGAAGCCCTGAGAACCGAGTGATCAGTAGTATTTGATTGCTCAGTTCTCAGCCTTAGAACTGGTGGGGGACAGATGCAGCTTTCAACTGATGCTGCATCCACCTAAGTAAGTATAATTCTTAAAAAAAAAAAAAAAAAATCCTTTACTTCTCTTTTAGGGAATCAGGAATAGGCCAGGATAAGTGATTTTAATAAATATTGGACTTCCTCTTCTTTTTTAATGTGTAATTTTTTTGTTTGTTTTGTAAATAAAATATTATGGAAAAATGTATAAAGTGTTTTTAAAAAAAATCCTATACTTCTCTTTTAAGGATAGTGGGTGAAGATCATGCAGATCATTCCTTTTTTGCCCTTGGGCCAATGCTTCATTCAGAACCACTGGCTTATAGCACAGATACAGCCTAGGCTGGCCATAGGTGAGTAACTTTTTTTATTTCCTTCAACCAACAAGTTGAAGGAAAAAAAAATGACTTGATTCCCCCATCCATACATTCAAGGTGGATGGGGGAATCCTCCCAGCTGAGCTACTGTATTCAAACAGTGGGGAAACTTCCATGGGTTTTGGCATATGCGCCATTAGAAAGGGCTGCTCATTTTTGTGCATTGCAGGAAGGCACAAGTGAGAACACACATATATATATATATATATATATATATATATATATATACACACACACACACACACTTTCAATATTTCAATTTCAATATTGAGTTGGCCCACTCTTTGCAGACTCCGCTCCAATTCATCTCAAAGGTGTTCTATCGGGTTGTGGTCATCCATGTCTTTATGGACCTTGCTCTGTGCACTGGTGTGCAGTCATGTTGGAACAGGAAGAGGCCATCCCCAAACTGTTCCCACAAAGTTGGGAGCATGAAATTGTCCAAAATGTCTTGGTATGCTGACACCTTAAGAGTTCCCTTCACTGGAACTAAGGGGCCAAGCTCAACACCTGTAAAACAACCACACACCATAATTCTCCCTCCACCAAATGATTTGGACCAGTGCACAAAGCAAGTTTGGGGTGGAGCAACTTGACTGGCCTGTCCTGACCTCAACCCAATAGGACACCTTTGGGATGAGCAGAAACTGCGAGCCAGGCTTTCTTGTCCAACATCAGTGCCTGACATCACAAATGCACTTCTGGAAGAATGGTCAAACATTCCCATAGACACACTCCTAAACCTTGTGGACAGCCTTCCCAGAAGAGTTGAAACTGTTATAGCTGCAAAGGGTGGGCCAAGTCAATATTGAACCCTATGGACTAAGACTGGGATACGGTGTGTGTATATATATGTCCCAATACTTTTGACAATATAGTGATATAGTGTGTATATACAGTATATGTATTTTTTAGCCATTTCCTGTAATTAATAATTAATCTACTAGATAAAACAGTTCACAATATCCAGTTGGCTGAAGGCAAAGCAACAGTACAAAAATAAGCATCCAAACCTGGATTTCAGAGACTGCATTAAAATTTCATAGATTACTTTCCCGTTCTGCTGCATATGTAAATTGAGCAGGTAATCCTGATTAATCAATCGATCGAGTTGGCCTGCCGAAAGCGGAAGCGTTGCTTGTTTAAAATCCAGTGGTCGGGAAAAGCTACAGTTTACAGATGAGTCATTTATTCTGCAACGTTTTCCCTTTTAGAATTTTAATGAAGACTAGCCCAGGGCGGTCATCACTACATCGGCATTTCATTCACGCTCAACTTGCCAGGCAGTAAGCAGAGGTCATTAAATTAAAACTAATTAGCGCAAAAAGATATTTCAGCAATTGACGGACCTCCAATAGACGGTTCGATGTTAGTAAGCTAAGCAAGCAATCTTTGAACATTGCTTGTCGATATCGGTTAGTGTAGGGTGCGAACCCTGGAGCATCAATGAGGATAACTTAGGAGGGATCATATACTTGTTATCGCTTATTTTCTTTGTCTGTAAACAAAAACGTTGCCACCAATTCGGTGTCATTTTTTTATTTTTCTGCAGAAAAGGGGGCTATTTTTGTCAAGTTTTGGAGAAACTCGGCCACAGGTCTATAAATACAAGAATGGACAAATTGTTTCATACCTGCTGTTATTCATGACAGATCTCATCTGTGGGATGGTGGAATATCTATGTGTTTGTGTGACAAAAGATGAAATCCTTGAAAGAGTAGCATTCGAATGAAGCATATTCACACTTTTGCAGTCAAGCTGGGATAATGCCTACTATGTATTTCTTAAATGTTCCTATAGGATAGCTTACCACTTGCTGACCAAGCTTTTTCTGGCACTTGTTTACAATTTTAAATCAGTATTTTTTGCTAGAAAATTACTTATAACCCCAAAACATTATACATTTTTTTTTTTTTTTTTTTTTTAGCAGAGACCCTAAGGAATAAAATGGTGATCGTTATAATTTTTTTATGTTACACAGTATTTGCACTGCGTTTTAAAAAAAAAAAATACACTTTAATGAATTAAAAAAACAAAACACAATAGTTTCCCCAATGTTTTGGTATAATGTAAAAGATGATGTTACGCTGAATAGATACCCAACATGTCATGCTTTACAAATGCGCACGCTCGCGGAATGGTGACAAACTACTGTACTTAAAAATCTCCATAGGCGATGCTTTAAACGCCCTTACAGGTTACATGTTTAGAGTTATAGAGGAGGTCTAGTGCTAGAATTATTGCTCTCGCGCTAACGTTTGAGGTGATGCCTCACATGTGTGGCTCAAAGACTGTTTACAGTTCTCCTGCTGTCCTCAAACTTGCTCCCGTGCCGCCTGGTCAGGACACCTCTGGGTGTCGTGAAGAGGGTCCCTTCCGCACCAGAGCCCTGACCTAAGGTCATTCCCCCCTAGACTAGGGGGCACCTCAGGAGCCACCAACAGCCTAACACTCCATCTTTCACCCAAACTCCACTGCCCCAGCTGGCCTGACCCTAAGTGTTTGAGCGGGCCTGCCCCCTGCCAACCCATCTTTTGGGGATTGGTCAGGGCCCCCATGAATACTCCAGGCAGCTCCTCCTCACCTCCACTCCCATTCTTCTAGAATCTTCTACCAGTTTCTAGAAGTAAGGGGAGGTCTTAGAGATGCTGCTGTGAGTCATACCAGCCTCCCTGAGTCACTCCCTTGACCCAGATAAAACAACACAGGCTTGGCTGCCACTGCCAGCCAAGCCTGACAATTTACCTACTCTGTACAAAAAAAAACTATTTACACTTCTAGCACACTAGAGGGTGCTATATTAGTACAGGTCCTCTTTAACCACTTGCCGAATGCCGCACGCTGATATACGTTGGCACAATGGCAGTGGTGGGCAAATGGGCATACCTGTACGTCCCCTTTAATTGACGGGGTTAGCGGGTGCGTACAGCGTGACCGTGCCCCGCGGGACTGCCAGACTCGATGTCCGCCAGTCTCCCAGCGATCATGTCACAGAGCCGCAGAATGGGGAAGTGCCTATGTAAACAAGGCATTTCCCCGTTCTGCCTTGTGACATTGCAGAGATCACTGCTCCCTGTCATCGGGAGCAGTAATCGCTGTCATGTAAGTCGACACCCATCCCCCCCCCCACAGTTAGAATCACTCCCTAGGACACACTTAACCCCTTCATCGCCCCCTAGTGGTTAACCCCTATCCTGCCAGTGTCATTTACACAGTATTCAGGGCATTTTTATAGCACTGATTGCTGCATAAATGGCAATGGTCCCAAAAATATGTCAAAAGTGTCCGATGTGCCATAATGTCGCAGTCACAATAAAAATCTCAGATCGCCACCATTACTAATAAAAAAAAAAAAAATTATAATGAAAAAGCTATAAAACTATCTGTTTTGTAGCCGCTATAACTTTTGCGCAAACCAATCAATATACGCTTATTGCGATTTTTTTTTTTTACCAAAAATATGTAGAAGAGTACATATTGGCCTAAACTGAGGAAATTTTTTTTTTTTATATATATATATTTTTGGGGGATATTTATTATAGCAAAAAGTTAAAAATATTGTGTTTTTTTTTCAAAATTGGTGCAAAAAAAAAAAAATCACAGAGGTGATCAAATACCACCAAAAGAAAGCTCTATTTGTGGGAAAAAAAGGACGTCAATTTTATTTGGGTGCAACGTAGCACGACCACGCAATTGTCAGTTAAAGCGACGCAGTGCCGAGGTGGTTTACTGCCCTTGGAGTTTCATTTATGTTGACCTTCTTGCACTGAGCGCTAGGCATCTAAAAGGTACTTTGTGGCCAAGAAAATAAAGATGCCTGGAAAATACCATTTAACTCATTTTGCTACAGGGAGTTGAAGTGTACAAGCAAATAGCTTTTTCCCGTCCTTTTGCAGTGCAAGTTTTTAATTTATTTATTTATTTTACAAAAGGCACTGTGACAAAATCAATTTGTGCGAAAATGGCCAAGTCTTCTACCAGGATTATCGTCTTACAAAGATGCTGCAGAACAAATCCTAATTCACAACAAATCTACGGAATTATCAGACAGTGTTTAACCAAGCTTTGTTTCACATATCAATGAACTAAGCCCTCCTGAAATTAACTCCAAACAGCTTTTTTGCAGATAGGCTTAGTATGGCTGCGACGTCTCCCACTACCACGTTAACCACAAACAGCTCCATCCCATAACGAGCGCAGTAAGCAGACTGTAAGTAGTATGGAGGAACGGAACGATCTATATAAAAAGGAGGCAATATTAAATGATTCTGTCTGGTGGGCAACATAAAAAAACTTGGAAAACCACAATCTACCGCTAAAACTCCCGACTCATAACTTAAAGCCAGCTTTTATTAACAGTCAAGACCTCAAATCCTGACTTGATTGGTCATAAAAGCGCAGAGAAGACACAAAAAATAAATAAAAATCACTATAAAATGCAATGTGCCTCCTGCAGCTATATACCTAACGAAGTACCAAGGAAGCAAAGGATTCTGGGTACTGACATGTTAATGAGCGTTATCCATACGCTGATATAATGAAAAGGAGAGTCTTGCTTACCTGAAAAAAAAACAAGTCTGTAATATTCACTGGCAAAGCATGTACGTTTTTTCCTACGTAGTAATAGATATTGAACACAGAATGACAAAATGTCTGGGATTTATTGCAGATAATGGGTTTCATAGCGTGATAAATCCAGCAGTTTTTGTGTTGTGTGTGTGTGTTTTTTTTTTTTTTTTTTTTTACAGATTGTAGACTAATAAAAAAAGTGCAAGATAGACAGGGTCTTCCTTATAAACAAGCCTTGCGGATGTGTCTCAGCATATCAAAGGGATCTTTCAAAAACCAGCCATGAATCCATATAAAACTGTCAGTGGGAGCTACAGCTAGAGCTGAACCAGAGCAATGCCGGGGCACGTGTTCTATAAAATAGAATACGCAATTACAGCTCAGTTTTAATGTGCTAACAATCTGAAAAAAAAAGGTGTTCTCTTGCTATTTTTAATCACCTCAATTCATTTTGAATGGAGAGCTAATTGAGGTTAGCGGTGCAAGAACACCCTGTTGGTGTGAAAAAGGTTTTCCGTGAACTTCAGAATTCTGATTTGGGAGCACAGTCAATTCTGCACTGAGTGAATCGATATATATTTTTTTGTACCACTATAGTGGTGCATCCTCTGCGACAAGAGCCTTAGGCAAAGTTCACACTAGAACATAAGCACTCACTGTGAGGTGTTCAGGAGGCAATGCTGGAACTAATGCATTGCAACCATGAGCCAAGCGCTTAGCTTGAGGTTGTGGTGCAGTCCCATTGAATTGAATGGGCAAGTTTGATAGGCAGTGCTGCATGGCAACTCAACAGGATTTGTTGCAGCGCAAAGTATCACTGACATGGAATGTGAACTGCCTGACTTCCATTGGGGATGGTAAAACTGAGGCTCAACCTGTTTTACCACTGCCCTGTTAAAAGGGTGATCCTTAGACATCAGGGGAATTCCAAATATAAACAAAAATAAAAAGGCCACACGTATACAGGGCCCCTTTAAACAGAATTAGAAGCAGAACAATGTTAATACCACCAAAAAGATTCATGAGTATAATGCTGCTATGCAGGCCCATAGTACTTCTGCTAGGAACCATCCATTATGCAACATTTCATCTAATAGTGCTTTTCCCATGGTTGACCTTACAGTAAATTTGCCCATTGAAAAATCTTCCCACCATGCTTCACCAGCCAACCCCATTGAGGTGGGCATTGGTTCACCTCTTAGCACTATACATACTTCGCCTAACAAAAATCAGTCTGATCCCCCAACAGATTCATCTGTTAGTGCACATACAGGTTATTCCAACATTTCTACAATTCCCCATACTCCCGCCCAAACAACTGATCATGTGGAATTTGACCATTTGGTGCCTTCCATCCCCACTCATAATGGGTACAGTCCTCTGGCGTGGGATCTTGACATCTTCTCCAAAGAGGCTGCATCACATAATAGCTTCCACCCAGTGGATTGCTTTCTACAAGGTGGGAGCGAGGACACAATTGCCTCAGAGCAAGCCTGTAATACTATGATTAATAATTTTTTAGTACTGTCCCCAACCAGCCTTGTGAAAGAAAAAAGAAAAACAGAAGATGTAGACGAGGAGGACGAACTTGTAAGAATAAACAAAAAAGAAAGGAAGGAAAGCCAATAACTACTGAGATCAATACTATAAAAATGTTCAACCTTTCTACCCATCAATTAACCACAGCTGAACATCTGTTATTAACGAAAGGGTTAGGGTTTGCACCAACTATAGGACCCAATAAATTTGGCCTATTTAAAGATCTTAATAGGCTCATTAGAAACATAACGGTCAAAAGATTTTACGCTAAAGATCAAATAGACAGGTCTAAACCCATAGCACCAGGAGAAGTTGCTACTAATGTTGATAACGCTGAAGAACTCATTCAGCAGGATGCCTTGGCAATACTCATGGGGCTATGGGACAATGGGTTGCCTAACACTATTCCATGTGAAAACTATCCATACAGGGTTCAAACATAAGTCCACGTTCTTCCCCTCAGCTTGTATAGGTCCATATGCTGAGACTTATTATCAAGCTACCTACAGAGATCTCCTAAATTTGTGTAATACCAAGTCCTCAAGCTCCTCCAACTTGTCTAGTGCTGAACGTACAGCTCTAAGTACTCTAAAGAACAACAACCGGTTGGTCATTAAACAGGCTGACAAGGGGGGCAGTCTGGTTATTCAAGACAGAACTGAGTATGAGAAAGAAGCTTACTGCTTAATATCCGATCAGAAAACATATAGTATCCTAAAAGGGGACCCCTTACCAGGGTTCCAAGTGGATTTGAAATCTTTGGTAGAGGAAGCTGCAAATGATGGGGTATTATGTAAAAGGGAGAAACAGTTCCTCTTTCCCCACATTTGCAATACCCCCTACTTGTGGGCCTCTTTGGATGTGGTCTCTCGCTACACCTCAATCCCACATAATGTAGGCTTAGAGGCACTCCAACATTTCCTTTCCAAAGATTCCAATATGAATTACAGTCAGGCACAGTTTTTGATTTATGCTACAGGTTTCTGCTTGGAGCACAATTATTTTGTGTTCCGGGACAAGTTTTACATTCAGAAACATGGAAAAGCCATGGGAGCAAACTTTTCCCCTTCATATGCCAACACTGTCATGGGCTATTGAGAAGAGCGATATATATGGACACAAAACCCTTTTGCGAGACACATAGTGCTCCTAGAGCGCTATATCGATGACAGTCTGATCATCTGGATCATCTTTTTCTGATAGGGCCGGTGATGAGTACAATATAAAGCAATTTATTACCTGCTCCACTGAGTATATATGTGTGTGTGTGTATATAGATATATCTATATAGATATATATCTATATAGATATATGTATATTTATATATATATATATACATACATATATATATATTTATTACCTGCTCCACTGAGCACTGAGTATATGTGTGTGTGTGTGTGTGTGTGTGTGTATATATATATATATATATATATATATATATATATATATATATATAGCACTGACCCCCGAAGGAGCTGCTGAATATTTGTTATATCCGTAATTCACGTTTACCACTCAACCCCCGCAGCCCATAGATTTAAAAGTCACAGTCCTTAATGCTTTTTCTTAATGCTTTATTCACTTGCAAAGACTCATACCGGTAGCATTGCGGGTGATAGTGATTCAAAACAGGATGATTACTTTATCAGGGAAGATGGAAGTAGATTTTTGATAGAGAATAAACGATAAAGAGTCACTCTGAATAACGTCTTTATCTGCAGAACTTCCAAGAACAGTCTGTATCTCTATATATGTGCTCACAGCTCCACCGCTACCTTTTTACCACTACTTCCCATCTGCATGGTACTTCCAAGTTGAGCTAGAAAAAGAGTCATTATGAGTCACTATGAATGACCTCTCCCGCTTGACTGATTGGAATCCCGGGGCAATGCTGAACCCAAAGTCACAGGCCGCAACCACCTGTCTTGCTGACTTGCGTACCAACATCCCTCAGCCTCTGGACAGTACCCCTCCCTTGGGATTTTCACTCACTTGATCAATAGCCCGTGTGTCGCTCCTAAGCGATCGATCACCCAGTTTCCTTCCGCTTGACTCTACTTCTCCCGCAATGATTCTTAGTTCCTCTTCTCCTTTGTGGCCCGCACCCCTCCCCGCAGGGGCGGCCAACGACATCAGCGACTACATGCTGTAAGATGTTGTCTGTTCCTCCACGAATATCGGTTCTTCACCCTTCTCGCAAAGGTGAAGCTCCGTTGGCTCCCCGGAGGGGAAAAACCTCCACCTCCCCCTCCGGGAACCAAACTGGCTCTCTTGCTCTTCAGAGCAGGACTGGACTCGAACTCTCCTGGACACCACGTGACCCCGCTTTTATATGAGAGTCCCGGGCATTACCAAGCAAATCAATGATTGGTCAAGACTATCACATAAACTACCTGCCACTCAAATGGAAATTGAAACAACAGGCCTGCTGTAATAGCACAAGCCTGTCTAAAATTACCTGACATAGAAAGCTAGCAAAAAGGGTCACCTACCTAAAAGTAGGTGCCCGCTACATAAGCCCGCACTTGAATCACAACTGTCCCCAGTTGTGGGGAATGAATTTCAGAGTAACTCCCTAAAATTTAAGGAACAAAGAGCATCTCATTACATCAATTGGAATGGGGAAAAGGAAATGAACTTTAAACAGGGTTAACATCAATTGTCACTGTACACAATATCAGCACAATAGTATTTACATGGCCTGACTGTAGATCCCTACATCTAACATTCAATACAAGCGGAACCAAGCATTGCTCCCGAAGGAGGAATACTCTGGTTACCACAGGCCTTCATCTGTAGAATGGACAGCCGTCACATCTATAATATACCTAAAGGAAGACACACAATATTTCTAACTTATACTGACTATTACACAAACATTACCATACAGAGGGGGTTATCATCCTCTACCGGGTAATTGAACAAATACACAATTCTTTATGGTATGTGTGTTCCCATTGGGATAGTCGCTCCCTCAAAAGGAGTCCAGCAGTACTCCTGCAAAGCGCATCCCAACAGACATGCTCGGCAAATGAATCCGTTTGTCTGTTGGCAAAATAAACTTTCTGTTTGGCTCTTAAACAAGAGTCCTTGAAGAAGTACTTGTGCTACAAGGGGACTTTTAGCAGAAAACAGCACACCCTAGTGTCCATAACTTTGTCCTTGTTAGGCACCATGAATGCGAGTCTCCTTAACAGTTTACTTGGGGAAAACCCACCCTAACCCATCTGCCATCCTGCAGTCAATCTGGGTAGAAAACATACACTTGTGAATGCAATCCTGCTCACAAATAATATCTCGGGTCAGGCAACCTCCTTCGACTATCTCCTGGTCCTCTCACCGAGATAGAGTAACTGCAGTTATTTTGTCCAGCCTTTACCACTAATACTCTATATATACTGTATATATATATATATATATATATATATATATATAAATATATAAATTGTGTATATATAAATTGAGACATTTAACTCATATTTTATATTCTAACCATTGTTTCTTGTCCATCCTGTTTATTTTTATTGTATTCCCTTGTCTTTGTCTAATTTTTTGTAGTGTATATATAATAAGCCTTTGTCATCAGGTTGTTTAAACGATGGATGTATGCTGCGGTGGAAAAACCAATCATGGTTCCTTTAAATTTATGATTCTTCCTGCAGTCCGCCCCTATTTAAACCCATTTGCAGTCTATGTCACTTGACCTGAAGAAGGGCCACACCCCGATACGCATAGTCAAGACGACAGCTATCTTCCCTCTCTACTCTCCTCAGCTTGCTCTCCACCTGTTTTGCTCCAAGCTTCATTTTGGACCTGCGTTCCTCGATCATATGACGTCACGTTCGGGTGTTCCTGTCCACTTGCTCCGGTTGGTGGTTGCTCTGGCTGCCTCGTCCCCCCCCTTTGCTTCCTGGTTGCCGCGTGATTCCGCCACACATCATTGGGGATCCCATCGAGGCTCCACACTGTCCATCCGGCTCTGCACATGCTGGCTTCCATCTTCCTAGTGACATCCAGGAACACATATAGATTTTGCCATCGCAGCACTGCCCCACCAAGCCAGTCCACCACCGACCGTTGCTTAAGGTACTGTCACAGTGAGGAGCACGCTTTACAGTAGTTCCATCTATGCAAGGAGATGTCTAGATAATTTTTCATCCAATCACGTTATTATTAAATCGACACATGTTTTTATCTTTTGACTGTTTGTCCTTTCAAGACTGTCCCGATCAGCGCTTTCAATTGTGGTTGCTCCTGAATGTTTTTACTTGTATTCACACCCCTCCTGGTGTGCTCATTCACACAGCTGCTCTTTGGGGCTCTTGCAGGACATTCACAAGGTTCTTAGTGCAGTAGATGTCCCAGTTTCCTGGTGCCAGACTGTTTTTGTCTGTTCATAGACATCAGGGGCTGACTATACTATGTTGAAAATATGGGAGAACACCATCATTTTAACTTTCTCCTTCAATGATAGAGCAGGGACATAATTACCTTCCCCACAGCACTGTCTACAGGGTAAGGGGCACATTTTTTATTACAATATAAAACCCATCACAATGGCATAGAATAAACCCTCTTAGTCAATGGCTGATATCCTTTTAAAAACAGCCTTCTAAACTTAAATGAATAACCTGTATCTCCTTTTACCAACCCCGGCCCATCACTCTTCCCATCATAAATCCACAACTAGCACAAATCTTTAAGATTTGACCGCCCCCCCCCCCCCCCCCCCCCCCCCAGTTCATATGGTGCAATTTTCATTCCCTGAAATAGACCAGCATGGCTCAATACTGGGTTATATCCCTCCTTTTGGCTCTTCTTCCTCTAATTCATGATATACTTCAGATGTGAGGAGGAGCCTAGCTTCCTACAGCTCCGATGTGTATTACTGTTAGGCCCCATTCACATCTGAGCGTTTTGTAGCTTGAAGCCTCAAGCTACAAAACGCTGGAGGGGAAAAATCAATTATTCTCTATGGAGATGGTTCACACTCCACTCCAAAATGCCTGAAGCCAGAAGCTCCAAAAAGGCCTAAAGCTCAAACTAGTTCTGAAATTTTTATTTTAGGCATATTTGGGCGTTTTTCTGCTTTTTACATTGTGACCTTTTGACCTGCACAAAATCGCGGCAAAATGCCGTAAAAAACACGACAAAAATCGCTGCAAAATTGCGGTAAAATCAGGCGACTTTCTGCCTGAAAAGGCTACACTCAGGTGTGAATGTGGCCTTACAGGCAGCTGGGGAGGGGGAAATGCTGACTGCTGCAAAAAGGACAATTACGGTGCAAGAGACTCGGGCACACTGCTGGAGATGCGGAACAGGTACCCAGCATGCCCCTGCCAGGTGAATCTTGGAGCCAAGTGCCAAAACTTGATCCAGCACTGGGCAACATTACTCAGCCCAGATCTTTGGGAAGCCGTGATTTTTCTGAGATTCCAGGGGGTCTCCCCAAATCCAGGATGGTTGCGAGGTTTGATATGGTGCCCATAAGAATTTTTCACCCCTGTGGTCCCAGCCATGCTACATTACCATGGTGGAAAGACCTCCTCCTTACTCAGGGTTTCAGTATTGGATGCCATTAGAATCCCAATAAGATGATCAACCAAGGTTCTGTTTAGGTTCCCCTTGATATACCCACGATGAGCACGGGACCTAGTTTGCCCTGGATCGACGACATGAGTTGCAATGGTGTAGGCAGGCTGGCCACCAACACCTTGGCAGCCAATGATACTGTAGGGTCAGAACGGACAGCATTGTTGATTGCTGAGGTATTGGTGGACAGCCCACTTGCACCATGGCAACTCATTACGCTAATCCAGGGCACGCAGCATGCAGGGCTGCCCCCATCTTTCAAGAAAGGATGGAAGTCCACCTCCTCCCAACTCTGCTCCACCTTCTGCCCTCTACTGCTCCGTTTAATTCAAAAGGTAGGACTCTGATGTGAAGAAGGGACTGTATGGTTTTGGCACTTTATGATGGGAGGACTATGTGATTAGGGGGCTCTTTGATAAAGGGACTGTGTGATTGGTGTGCTCTGTTTATGGAGGGATTCTGATGTGACGGGATTACCCTGATGTAAAGGGGTTACTCTGATATGATGGGGCTCTCATGTATAGGGGGGCTTCTGATATGAAGGGGAGACTCTGAGGTATTGGGGGGCCTCTGAATTGAAGGGGGACTCTGACATAAAGAGGGAATCTGATGTGATAGTGGGCTTCAGATGTGAAGTTAACTTAATTGTGGCAGTTGTGTGCATAATCCCAGGCTTGGGTTTCCTATTGATAAGTAACATTTTCATTTTTTACATTTTAGATCGGGATTTTGCATATTTTTAAAGGGTGATGTTACTGAAAAAAATCTGGGAAGCGCTGCATTAGGAGACCTATGTTAAGATTTGAAAAAGACAGTCAAATCTTAAGCCAGCCATACACGAATCA
The DNA here is from genome assembly GCF_042186555.1 of Aquarana catesbeiana. NCBI lineage: Eukaryota > Metazoa > Chordata > Amphibia > Anura > Ranidae > Aquarana > Aquarana catesbeiana. The sequence goes on along the minus strand of NC_133332.1, from coordinate 296,844,575 downwards.
AAATTTGGCCAGAGCATTCATGCATGAACAGACTGGTTGTACAGAGGTTCTACCAATCGACTTCTGTACAAACAGCCTGTTATTATTTTACTGCTCGATCAGAACAGCAGGTTATAGCCTGTGTTATAAAACACAAGAGTGATTGGTTGTACCTCCTGCTGTTACTGTTTCCCGTGTTCCTGGGCTCCCTGGGGAAATGTCTACCATGCCATTTATAAAAGAGGCTTGGTAGACAAGTGGTTAAAGTGAATAGTTTATACATTCACTTTTGGAACTCAAGCTTCAAAACTCTTTCATAGAACTGAATAAGGAGTGTGATGTGCATGTGGACCTGGCAGAGATTCTCACAATTCGTTGTATCGTGCTGGGAAGGCCCTACAGCCAAAATCTTGCTGGATTAAGCACAGGTGAGTATAACGTATAGACAAGTGTTGTGTTTCTGCACTTGACATGCGTTTGAACATCAATGCAGATCAGCAGATTCCCATTTACTTCAATGATGTAGTGTGGAATGGATGACTATAGAGATTGTGTTTAACCTGCTCTACATTTACATTGTTTTTCTTTAGACTGTTGAGATATATTCTATTATTATAAGTGTGGTCAAGTATTATGCTGTCTGCAGCTGCACTTGAATTGTGACCAAATGGACAAGTTGCAATGAAGTGCACTGCCGGGGGAGCTGGCGAGTCAACAGTGACGTGAGAAAATAAAAATATAAATAAATGCAGCGCTGATGTATAACAAAGTGATGAAGTGAAAAATGTAAGTGTAAAGCTGGTGGTGACTTAAAAGTCAAACACCAGCGTGAACAATATACAACAAAAACAAATCAAAGAGTTTGTCACAGGTAAAAAAGTGGTATGTGAAATGTCCATAAAAGACAGCAAAAAAAAAAAAACTGCAACAAAAACTGTCCGTGGTGAGCCAAAAAATAAGAGGTTCTTCAATGGATAAAATGAAGTCCCATATGTAGATGATGCATGTAGATGGTAATTAATCGACCACTATATATGACAGGAATAACCTCTTCATAGGATATTTTGCAGCATAAAGATGGAAATGATTGAAGAAATGGGTATGCTTACCATGAGAAGTGGACACACTCACCATACGGCGGTGGGTCAATCAGACGTTTGAATTCATCAATCCAGCAGGAGTTTGATGGAAGAAGCCAGTGTGGAAATACACCTCCATAATTTCATCCAAAGCCGTGATAAACAAATGGTGTTGCAAGGACCCCCAAGCCAGCTGGCTCGAACTCCCATGGAGTGGTCACACTTGATAAGCTGTGCGGACTCCAGATGATATCACATCAGACCATGAAAAAAAAGGAAAGAAGAAAAGGGCCTCCACATAGTGCATGAGTCCAAAAAATAAAAATGTATTAAAAAAAATGCCAAAGCTCAACCGTACAATCCACCTAGTCAGGTGGGTACAACCCGACACTTCAACTGGGGCATTTATGCCCCAGTTGAAGGACTTTTGTCCGAAACATGTCGGGTTGCTAAGCCTTTGTGCTTTTTGACACCACACGATACTGATTTTTACTTTTTATGTGATCGCTCCTTGTACCCACCTGACTAGGTGGATTGTACTGTTGAGCTTTGGCATTGGGGGTCCTAGCTACACCATTTGTTTATCACGGCTTTGGATGAAATTATGGAGGTGTATTTCCACACTGGCTTCTTCCATCAAACTCCTGCTGGATTGATGAATCCAAACGCCTGATTGAGCCACCGCCGTATGGTGAGTGTGTCCACTTCTCATGGTAAGCGTACCCATTTCTTCAATCATTTCCATCTTTATGCTGCAAAATATCCCATGAAGAGGTTATTCCTGTCATATATAGTGGTCGATTAATTACCATCTACATGCATCATCTAAATATGGAACTTTATTTTATCCATTGAAGAACCTCTTATTTTTTGGCTCACCACGGACAGTTTTTGTTGCAGGATTTTTTTTTTTGCTGTCTTTTATTGACATTTTACATACCACTTTTTTACGTGTGTTCACGCTGGTGTTTGACTTATAAGTCACCACCAGCTTTACACTTACATTTTTCATTTCATCACTTTGTTACACATCAGCGCTGCATTTATTTATATTTTTATTTTCTCACTTATCTGTGCAGTCCACTATACTGTTTATGCTAGCGGCTTTATTATTTTATTTTATATCTATTTTTTATCACTAGTAGCGCGACATTGTCTTATACTTATTGAGTCAACAGCGACCCATAGACTTTGAAGCTGGCCACAGTAGAGTATAAGAATTGAAGTTCAGGAAGGCAGAGTTATTGTGGACTTCCATTACTCAATAGACTAAAGCTCCCAGGGGAGGCCGGGACAGGGGAGGAGAAAAGAGCAGTATCTTCTCAGGCTACAGTTTGAATAGTATGGTTTTCCGATGCAGGAGTTCGGAGTGAGCATATCCCGGTCTTGACCTGTTGGTAGCTGAAGCAGGTCCCCTGAGAGAGGATCAGGGAGCATGGGAACTTTGTCTTTACCCAAGGAAGCCTCGCGCTGCACTGATGGTAGAGCTGTACTGCCAGGTAAACAGAGGACCCCCTTCACACTGTGTGACTTTCATGGTTGTATTGCTGGACTAGTGAGAGGGCCAAGTGGCCACAGCTTGCTGTCTTTATTGGAAACTAAGCCTAAAAGGACTATGCATATACCCAATAGCTATTAAAGTGGTTGTATACCCCTTTAGCACATTTTTACCTACAGATAAGCCTATAATAAGTCTTACTTGTAGTTAAAATGAATATCTCCTAAACCTATATGGTTTAGGAGATATTCGCCTTGCATGCAGCCACTGACGTGCATGCACAGTAAAGGTCCGGGTTATCGTGCCGGAATGGAGGGCTCCCGCGCGCATGCGAGTGGAGCGGCTGTGAGTGGCCCGAGCTGCGAACCTGGAAGAAACGCAGAGGGGAAGATGTTGGCTCCCTCGACGGTGACCAGAATGCGATGCTGACACTTCGTTCTAAGGTATTTCTTAAAGAGCTAGTATGCAGTGCATACTAGCTCATTATGCCTTTGCCTTACAGGTTTTTATTTTTTTAATTTATGTTTTTGTGGGTATACAACTGCTTTAATATGTACGTAAAATTCCAGTGGGGACTATGCTTATGTGAACTATTGGGAAGATGGACCCCAACACTAGCCGACTGAGGAGAAGGGTATAGGACTGTCCATCCGAATAAGCCACCCTACAAGGACTCCTAATATTGCCTGTGGGAATAGGAATAATCCTACAGTAGACCTGGGCTATAACCTAACCACCTCTAGAGTGCACCCCAGACTAGTTATAGAATTACTATCAACATTGCAGTTAATGGCTATATGCACTGTTCATTGCTGATTTTATTGATTTATGAGCTGATCCCTGTCTAGTGGTACAGAACTCTATTCAATTTACCTTGGCATAGTGATTACCTTGTCTTGCAGACTGTGTTTGAATCTGCTGTGTGCTCAGTTATGCCCATATTATCATTTACTCTAAACTGCACCAAAACATGGAGGTAATTTATCACTAAATGGTCTTGTGTCTATTTCTTGATATTCGCTGACCACCAAGTTAAAGGATAAGTTCAGTTTTTAGAAAAAAAATTAATGTACATTTTTTTGGCAGGTAAAAAAAAAATGTGCATTTAATATTAGTATTTTATTTATTTTTTTGGAGCCTGTAAAGCATTGCACTAACAATTAGCAGATTGCTGTTGTCATGCAGGTCTCCTGCAGATCTGTCAGTGTATTTGTGTGCCTGTAGATCCCCTATGGGCACACAAATACAAGATTCAATCTGGACAGGAAGAATCAATGAACTACTATGGTGCTCCACAGTAAGGTGGTAGTTCATTGAGAACTACAAGCTGACAGCTGCTAAGGATACATCGGGGCTTGTAGTTCATTTACACACAGAGCTGTGTGAATAAATGATGCGACCGTGTGGGCAGGGCCGGATTTGTCACAAGGCCACCGAGGCCAGGCCTCGGGGAGGCAGTGGTGCAGGGGCTGCGCCGCTTCTGCGGCGACTTCACGGCCGCCCCCCCCCTTTCGGGCAGCCCATTAAAGCCTATTAGGGGCACTGGCACCGATGCCCGTAGAAAAGATGGCCGCGAGCCGACTGCGCATGCGCCGTTCCGAAGCCGGCCGGGCTCGGGAAAGCTCATACGCGCTCGGCCGGGCAGCGCGTGCGCAGTAGCGTGATTGCGCCTCCAGCCGCCATTTTTGAAAAAATCGTAGGTAGTAATGTCAGCGGTGCAGCGGCGGGTGAGAGAGATGACATCTCTCATTGCCCGCACCGCTGTTCCTCCATCTGATGGCAGGCAGCATGACAAATGACATCCCCAGCTGGTGGCAGGCAGCGTGGCAAGTGACATCCCCATCTGGTGGCAGGCAGCGTGGCAAGTGACATCCCCATCTGGTGGCAGGCATAGTGGCAAGTGACCTCCCCATCTGGTGGCAGGCAGCGTGGCAAGTGACATCCCCATCTGGTGGCAGGCATAGTGGCAAGTAACATCCCTATCTGGTGGCAGGCAGCGTGGCAAGTGACATCCCCATCTGGTGGCAGGCATAGTGGCAAGTGACATCCCCATCTGGTGGCAGGCATAGTGGCAAGTGACATCCCCATCTGGTGGCAGGCAGCGTGGCAAGTGACATCCCCAGCTGGTGGCAGGCAGCATGGCAAGTGACTTCCCTATTTGGTGGCAGGCAGCGTGGCAAGTGACATCCCCAGCTGGTGGCAGGCAGCATGGCAAGTGACTTCCCTATTTGGTGGCAGGCAGCGTGGCAAGTGACATCCCCATCTGGTGGCAGGCAGCGTGGCAAGTGACATCCCCATCTAGTGGCAGGCATAGTGGCAAGTGACATCCCCATCTGGTGGCAGGCATAGTGGCAAGTGACATCCCCATCTGGTGGCAGGCAGCGTGGCAAGTGACATCCCAATCTGGTGGCAGGCAGCGTGGCAAGTGACTTCCCCAACTGGTGGCAGGCAGCGTGGCAAGTGACATCCCCATCTGGTGGCAGGCAGCGTGGCAAGTGACAAGAGATGGTGGCAAGTGACACGCTCAGGGCCCCCAATGATTCTGCATTATGGTGAGTTGAACTATTTTATTTTATATTACAATGTAATGATAGAAATAATGTTTTTCAATCATCCTGACACCATACCAACCATGGTGCCGGGGATGATTGAAGCACTAACACCAGCCATTGCCCTGAAAAATTGCCCATGAAAAATCCTTACCTCTCGCGCTCTTACCCTGAAGTATTTTCAGTCTGTACAATTAAAGCCAGTTATTTTCAGTGTTCTCATGTGTGGAGATATGTTTTTAATTGATCTATTGTAGCAGTCATTGATAAAGGACGTGAATGGTAGTGGTAGCATTGAAGGACTCAGCCTTGGGGCGGCAAAGGGAGTAAATCCGGGCCTGCGTGTGGGTGGAGCCCCGCACTGCCACTCTGATTTTAAAAAGTGACAGCTAGTACGGGGAACTTCTCCCTGTACTGCTTTCACAGGGAGTGCGGGAATCTGGCAGCATTGGGAACATGTTACATGTTCCACCCTAAACACAGGTGTCACATGGTACATGTTCCCAAAGGTGAACTTATCCTTTAAAGGTATAAATGCTTGCGTCTTTGTAAGAGGTTGCAGTGACTTTCCTCTAACCAGGTATGTCAGGGGGCTGTGGTGGTTCTTGGAGTTTAAGCGCAGAACAGGGAACCCAAAATACTAAGCAGCTCCTTTGTGGAATACCACCACATATACAGCATTTAAAATGCATATGTAGCAAGGTTTCTGGCCTCCCTCAGTCCAATAAGAACTTTCAGAGCCAGAGATAGCTGACATCCTTCTGTATATGGTAGGTTGTGAGGCATAGTGGGTGCAAGATGGATAAAGTTATTGGACACCAGACACTCAAGCATCACCCCCGCCTCTCTGCTGGGTCCCTAGCTAGGCACTCACAGATATTTCTCAAGCTTTACCCCACTGGCCTGCTTGGTCCCTGGCTTGGTACACAAGGCTGCTCTGCAAGAGTCACCTCTGCTGGCTGGGTCCCTGGCTTGATCACCACCTGAAGTTTCCCAATTCTCCACCGTGCCCATTCGGTGAGAATGCTGCTCTGGTACTTGCTGCAGTTACACACTGTTGTCCCTGGTAATAAGGTGGTTGGTCCCTTAGTGGCGACAGCTTCCCCTCTACCTCCGACCACTGACAGGTGCTCCGGCCGGCAGTAATGTCACTTCTAGTTGGACTGCAATCCCAAGCCTGCACTGCTCTCTTGTGTCTGTATAGGCCCTTAGGCAGCCTAGCAGCCAGATGCCCCCCGGCATAGGCCCAATCCCTGGCCTAGCAGCCCGAGGCAACATGACACATGTCCACCCAGACAGCTGTCCAGGTGGCACAGAACACAGATCACCTGACTCCACCCAAATATATAGGTGCTCCCAGCAGGCCATGGGATTCAAGGAAACCCTTGCCCATTGGCTGAGATACCCCATATACCCATAACTTGACCTATATATATATATATATATATATATATATATATATATATATATATATATATATATATATACACACACACACACTGTATATATACTATATATATATATATATATATATATATATATATATATATATATACTGAGGGCTTCCTGCCCGTGTTTATTGATCAGCGTGTACAGCAAACAAAATAATTCCCGTACGAGTAAGAAACAAAAGACCAGCCAAAACCGTTTTAAGCCTCCTGGCGTCCCAATACTTTTGGTAACAGTGTATATATATATTTTTTTATTCAGGTGATTATCAATGGTAGCCCCCCAGATTTCTACCATGATGGGTTTACTTTAAAGAAGAACTGCAGCCAAAAATAGGATAAAAATGAATAGCCCATTAAAAGAAAAAATAAAGAAGGGATATATTACAATATTCACTTTCCATTTCAGAGCAAACAGTACTTCTTTTCTGCCAAAACATGCCATCAGTCTAATGAAAATCATTTTGCCCACTTCCTCTGAGGCCAGGTCCCCAGCCTGTGATTGGACAGTGAAAGAAGAAGCAGCACAGTGGACAAGCTTGCCTCTCTATCACTTTGATCTCTCCTCCAGTTAGCATGCTTCTTGTTACCACATGATGTAATTGGCTCCTTGTACTGCTTCTTCCTCTCATACTCCAGCTCTGCAGTAGTCCGGAAGAGGCTAATAACAGGTCAAATTCAGGTTCTTCCATGGCTTGTATATAAAAATACATTTAATAATGTATTAATGATTACAAAGATGCATTATTCACTGTCTATTATATCTGCCTAGAGTTGAAGTTTAACAGTCTACGACCTAAAGAACAATAGTTTTAACCACTTCAACCCCGGAAGATTTGGCTGCTCAATAACCAGAGTATTTTTTGAGATACGGCGCTGCGTCGCTTTAACTGACAATTGCGCGGTCGTGCGACGCTGCACCCAAACAAAATTGACGTCTTTTTTTTCCCACAAATAGAGCTTTCTTTTGGTGGGATTTGATAATCTCTGCGGTTTTTATTTTTTGTGCTATAAACAAAAAAAGAGCGTCAATTTTGAAAAAAAACACAATATTTTGTACTTTTTGCTATAAAAAATATCTCCAATTTAAAAAAAAAAAAAAAAGCAAATTTTTTTTCTCAGTTTAGGCCGATATGTATTCTTCTACATATTTTTGGTAATAAAAATCGCAATAAGCGTATATTGATTGGTTTGCGCAAAAGTTATAGCGTCTACAAAATAGGGGATAGTTTTATGGCATTTTTATTATTATTATTTTTTTTTTTTTTTAACTAGTAATGGTGGCGATCTGCGATTTTTATCGGGACTGCGACATTATGGCGGACACATTGGACACTTTTGACATATTTTTGGGACAATTGACATTTATACGGCGATCAGTGCTAAAAAAAATGCACTGATTACTGTGTAAATGTCACTAGCAGGGAAGGGGTTAACACTAGGGGGCGATCAAAGGGTTAACTGTGTTCCCTGACTGTGTGTTCTAACTGTAGGGGGAGGGGACTGACTATAGGAGACGACATGGTTCCTAGCTATTAGGAACTCATGATCTGTCTCTCCTCACAGAACAGAACAGGAAATTGTGAGTTTACACACACACGTCCCTGTTCTGCCTCTCGTGCCCGCGATCACTGCAGGGCTGCTGATGCTCGTGGCCGACCGTCGTGACAACCGCCGGCCACGAGCATCAGCAGCCCTGCAGTGCAGCGGGCGCATGCACGCGCCTGCTATCCTGCTTAAAGGAGCCGACGTATAGCTATGATGGCTTGCGGGACTGTGCCGACCTGCCGCTGTATGATGACGGTGGCCGGTCGGCAAGCGGTTAAATATATACAGTAAGCACACCAAACTGGTTTAGCAGTAAGATTGTATTAGGCATATACATACATACATAATACAAACTGATTGTGGCTAAATATTTAAAACTATTATACTAACAGATTGATACACTGTGGAGATGTTTAACCCCTTCCCACTGAGCGTACGCAGATATGCGGCCTCGGCTTTCGGGGGTTATATCAGGATGATGCCCGCAGCTGCAGACATTATCCCGGTACCCCCCCACCCGCCACTCTGACCGGGCCTCCCGTCCCACCGGGAGATCCAATCTGCGATCAGGCACTTCCGGCGTCTCCTGAATGTAAACACGGAAGCGACGTCACAACGTCACTTCCGGTTTACTGGGCTGCCAATGGCGCCGGATTTAAAAAAATCTACAGTATTCAGAATCGCCGTTTTCATTGATCTGAATACTTTGAAGTGCAAAGGAGGAATTGGAGGTCTTTTAGACCCCCGATCCCTCCATAAAGAGTACCTGTCACCACCTATTACTGTCACAAGGGATGTTTACATTCCTTGTGACAGTGATCAAATTAAAAAAAAAACAAAAAAAAAAAACAATTTAATAATATAAAAATAAATAAGAAAAAAAAATGTTTTAAAGCGCCCCCGTCCCCGTGAGCTCGCGCAGCAAAGAAAACGCATGCGGAAGTCGCGCTCGCATATGTAAACGGTGTTCAAATCACACATGTGAGGTATGGCCACGATCGTCAGAGTGAGAGCAATAATTCTAGCACTAGACCTCCTCTGTAACTCTATAAAAAAAATTTTAAGCATCGCCTATGGAGATGTTTAGGTATCGTAGTTTGTCGCCATTCCACGAGTGCGTGCAATTATAAAGCGTGACATGTTGGGTATCTATTTACTCGGCATAACATCATCGGCACAGTGGTGTAGTGGTAGCACTTTCGCCTAGCAGTAAGAAGGGTCACTGGTTCGAATCCCACCCACGACACTACCTGCTTGGAGTTTGCATGTTCTCTCTGTGCCTGCGTAGGTTTCCTCCGGGTACTCCGGTTTCCTCCCACACTCCAAAGACATGCTGGGAGGTTAATTGGATCCTGTCTAAATTGTCCCTAGTATGTATGAATGTGAGTTAGGGACCTTAGATTGTAAGCTCCTTGAGGGTAGGGACTGATGTGAATGTACAATGTATATGTAAAGCGCTGCGTAAATTGATGATGCTATATAAGTACCTGAAATAAATAATAAATAAATAAATCTTTCACATTATACAAAAAAATAGGGCTAATTTTACTGTTTCGTTTTTTTAAATTCATGAAAGTATCCCTTTTCCCAAAAAGTTGCGTTTAAAACATTGCTGCACAAATACTGTGTGATATAAAATATTTCAACAATCGCAATTTTATTCTCTAGATTCTCTGCTAAATATATATATATATATATATATATATATATATATATATAATGTTTGGGGGTTCTAAGTAATTTTCTAGGAAAAAATACAGATTTTAACTTGTAAACACCAAATGTCAGAAATAGGCTTAGTCATCAAAGGGTTAAACACCCTAAATAGTAATATATTGTTGCTTGCTGAATGGTGTAGTTAATAGTGGTGTACAGACTTCAATTGTAAATGACATGCGCCCCAAAGAACAGCCTGTCTTTGGCAATGTACGGCCAAAGGCACCGACAAAGGTATCACCACCCAGGTAGATGTGGAGCACTGCAAGGCCCATATACCACACCCTCATCCAAGATACAATAAAATAACTGTCTTCAAATGGCAAACATATCTGCACTGCGTCTCAGCAACCCTCAGAAATCCCAGACAATATTTTTTTTTCTCTTGTGATTTTCTTGTCTCGGCATCGGAATGAAATACCCCGCAGCAGAGCTTATTCCCCTCATGAGAGCTCCGAGATCTCAAAATTCCGCCGCTGCCACAGGAATGCAGATTGCGGGTTTAAATTGATTGTTATCCGGGCTAAAAGACAAAGCCTTGAATGTCGAAGCTGACGCAAGACTAACATATATCTTCCCGATCCGTTTGGAAAATGTCACGCCGCACAATCACCTGTCGGGTTAAAGCCGTGCCGTTGACACCAGCGGGTGATGTGCTCCAGTCAGGCAAACTTTTCTGCTGAGACTTAAAGTGCAAGCTCACCTCTGTAGTACAAAAGAAACTTCCCCGACCTAAGATACCAATACCTTTACAGTAAATCCTTGGATTGTGAGCATAATTCGTTCCAGAAACAAGCTTGTAATCCAAAGCACTCGTATATCAAAACGAATTTCCCTATAAGAAATAATGGAAACTCAAACACAACCGTTTATTCATAAGTCCTTCAGTTTATAGTCCATATAAAAAGAATATAGCAATGTGACCAGGTTGTGTAACCATAAAATGTCCATCCACAAGGGGATTAGAAGCAAAATCCAGCAGGAGCTATAGAGTATAAAAGAGAAGAGAGGCGCCTCTAAGTGTAGTGATACTTTGCTAAATGTTGTACCTTCATTAAATGTAACCATATTGCTGCACTTAGAGGCGCCTCTCTTCTCTTTTATACTCAGTTGTGACGTGACGCTGCTTGTATATCAAGACATTGCTTGTATATCGAGTCAAAATGTATTTTAAAATGTTGCTTGTCTTGCAAAACGCTCTCAAACTGACAGGGCTGGGCTCAGCCCCTCCTTCTCTGAGCTGGCCGCTCAGCTGTGGACTAATTGCCAGCTCCTTTCTCTCCACAGTGACTCAGCTGTTCATGATCTGCTCCTCAGTCCTGGCTACTTAAAGCCGTCCAGCTCACTTCATCTCTGCCTTCGCCTTTGGTCACATCTCAGAGACTTTCTCCTGTGTTCCTGTTGAAGACTTGCTCGGCTGACATCCCTTCTGGCTCCTGATCCTGCAGCTGTACTACTACGTTGTTCTCTGGCTCTCTGACATTGGCATTGGCTGACTACCCGAAAAACAACCATTTGCTGACCAGGTCTTTTTCTGACACTTGTTTACAGGTAAAAGTCAGTATTTATTAGAAAGTTACTTCGAACCCCCCAAACATTATTTTTTATATATATACACACATACACACTATATATATATATATTTTTTTTTTTAGCAAAGACCCTAGAAAATAAAAAGGCGGTCGTTGGAATTTTTTATGTCACACAGTTTTTGCACAGCGGTTTTTCAAACACAATATTTTGGAAGAAAATACATTTTAATGAACTTAAAAACAAAACATAATATATACCCCGATTTTTCGTATAATATCAAAGATGATGTTATGCCGAGTAAATGGATATCTAATATGTCATGCTTTAAAATTGCGCACGCTCATGGAATGGTGCCAAACTGTGGTATTTAAAAATCTCCATAGGCGATGTTTTAAAAATGTCTATAGGTTACCAGTTTAAAGTTACAGAGGATGTCCAGTGCTAGAATTATTGCTCTCACTCAGACGTTTGCGGTGATACCTCACATGTGTGGTGCAAATGCCGTTTACATATGTGGGCGTGACCTATGTAAGCTTTCACCACTGCGCATGAGGGCGGGGGGGCGCTTTAAAAATATATATATGTTTCAATTTTATTTTATTACGTTAATAAAGAATAGCTTACCACTGTACAAAGCATCAAGCCATCACGCTGTTTGTGGTGAGGACACGGTGATTCCCACCATACACCATGATCCACCTCTGACTATCCCCTATCTTCATGCCACAACACGGATGTATCCGCTGATGTGAACTATTCACTATTCTGCTTTGGACTGTGGCTCTCTATACAGCTCACTGATACCACAAGCCTGGATGGCCTGGACTTTACCCCATATCGTACGTTCCAGCTGAAATGACCACATACTGACATCAACGTCCGGACCTTCAGAGCGGAACTAATCCCGGTGGGGCTACTGCTGTAAGGACTAGATTTCCAAGGGCTATGATCACAACCACACAAGACATCAAACGGTGAGCTGCTTTGCACTCCAAGTATTCAGGAGGAGTATCCTGTATAGCTTATCACGTTTGTTTTCCTTGTGAAATATCAGCCCAAATTCTAACCTTCTTACCTTCGATCCCCACCGATATCTGCACTTGTGTACATACATCCTGCTGTATCAGAGCCACTGCATTTTTAGTCCTTATACCAAGGGAACTCTTGTCTACCCTTCAAGCACAAGCACTTTTCATAGGCAATTTTATTGGAACCATGTTTGAGTGCCCTAAAATTTCAATTACTGGCCTCTCTGATAATTTAATTTATTGATCTACCATTCATGCTTTTGTTCCAGATCCGGATTTAGGATAATTGTCTGTCTGTGTGTGAGATGAGTGCGAGGTGTTTGTATTGGGTTTGGTGGCCACCTGTGTTCTATTAAGACGTCTGTCTTATTTTAATTATGTGTTGGAGGTGGGTGTAGGTTATTATAACTGGTTAATTTGTTACTTGGATAATCAATAAAGATATTTAGCTTACACTGGCTTGTTCTCTCTGATGAAATGCTGTTGGTCCTTTTTCCGTTGTTTTATAACGCTGTACAAAGCTACGTATTTTAGTAGAGGGGTACCAACTAAATTTGAATAGGTGTGGGGCGGTTAGATGAATGATAGTTCTACCGCTTTGGATTAACTGTTTATTGGTTAAAAGTTTACACTGTGGGCAAAATGCTAACAAAATGCAGGTTTTGGTGAGGACCTGGCCCAATACCTGTTGATATCCCGGGGGATGTGATTTGACTCTGTAAATGTGTGCTTTATTTTCCTTATTTACCTCTATACAAGAAACTGGTCACTGGTATGGTCTGGAGCTGCATTGTTCACTGGTGCTGGTGTAGCTGACTGTTTTAATGTTTGGAACTTTATTGTGAAAATTTCAATTAAAAAAAAAATTTAAAAAATTATACATACACACATATAATAAATGAGATATTATATATATATATCTCTATATCTATCTATCTATCTATCTATCTATCTATCTATCTATCTATCTATCTATCTATCTATCTATCTATCGATCTATCTATCGATATATCTATCTATCTATCTATCTATCTATCTATCTATCTATCTATCTATCTATCTATCTATCTATCTATCTATCTATCTATCTATATAGATATATATCTATAGATATCTATCTATATCTATCTATCTATATATATATAGATAGATATATCTATCTATATATATAGATATTTATTAAAACACACACACTTTTTTATTTTTACACTGTCCCTTTAAAAAAAAAAAAAATAAGTATGATCATAAGCTGTTTGATTGTAAACATCCCTTGCGATAACAATACAGCATGACAGGTCCTCTTTATAGAGAGATCTGGGGTCTAAAAGACCCTAAATCTCTCCTCTACCCTTAAAAGCAAAAGATCAAAAATAAGAGAAAAATTTGTATCTGTTGCTTTAAAGAAAAATGGCCTTGTTTACTTGTGGCTGGAACCAAAAGTGACAGACATCGCTCCGGTCCTCCTAGGTCATAGAGATGAGCAGAGGCCATCTTTCCTTCGCTTATCTCTGTGCCCAGCCACCACCAGTGATGGATCAGGTTAACGGACTTCCTGATCCACCAGGTAAGCCTGAAATCCACCAGAAAGCAACAAACCCTTTCGCTGCTTCTAAAAGTGACCTAGTGGCGAATCAGCTTTTTTGAGAAAGGTTGGTACCTAAGCAAAAAAAAGTATACTGGGGTTATGGCATCTAGCTGCAGCCATTACCCCAGTATTTAATGTCAAACAAATGACGTATTTTCCCAGTTAGGCGGTCAGCAATAGAAACATGTGTAAACACTCCACGGGTGTATAACAATCAAGCTCCATTAGCCCATTGGGTGTAAAGGGAAGCAGTGAGAGTACATACAAATCTATAAGTGAAAACCTTTTAGAAACTCCATATACCCAGTTTACGAAGGGCAGTAAACAATATACATAAGGAGAGGGCCATTAGCATACAAGGACACAGGGTGCCTCTCTTTCCAGTATACAAATAACAATAGTATGATCATGACCATATAAACAAATAGAACTAGAAGGCGTCAAGAACCAGAAAAATACAGACAAAAGAGAAAAATAAAAGGGGGGGGGATATTGGAATGGTAGAGGGTAAGTTAAATTAAGTGCTAAAGAACCTACAGGATCGAAGATTCTAAAAACCCCACACAGGATAACGAAGAATAGGGCAGCAGGTTCAGAGATACTGCAAGAGGCTAATTTGTGAGCTTGTCGGAAATGATTTAACACTGACCAGGTAAGGGTGTGTCGTCATTTTATTTTTTTCCCCGTCTTATTCTTTATTGGTATGCCGATTCATAAACAAAATAAAGAACACATTCATTACACAACATCAAGTGTGGTGGATACAGTAGTATACAAAGTAACAAGTTTTAGCGGTAATCAAAACAAAAAGAGGGAAACATAAAAAAAAAACCAATAGTATAGCGCAGTATGTTGCACTCGATAAATATATGTGGTCAAGCTAAGGATTCAAATGACCTCATCCCTTTCAGAGTTAAAAGATGACAAGTAGAGGAACTTGGGGCCGTTTACCTTTCCAAGCCCTGGCGTGCGTTTCATCTCGCCCGGATGTGATGTCGCTATCCAAGGCAATGAGCCTGTACTTCTCTAGCTGTTCCTCTTTCCCCAGGGAAGTTCCTCGGAACATTTCTGTCATTAGAGTTGTTTTGAACTTTAAAGCTTCTTGCTATATTCTCTCTAATCTCTTGTGGGACCAGATCCCTCTCCACAGAGGACTCTGTTGATGCCAATGCTTCTTGATTTTTCTGCCACTTATTAACTTTGCCTTCCTTATAATCTTCTGTTGTCTCTTTGGTACTTTTTAATCTTTTTCTTTTTTATGTCATCATATTTGGTAATATGATTTTCCATAAATTTTATTTTTTCTTTGTGTCTGTGAATGGTATATTTTTTTTCTTTCAAAGTTCTAATTTTGGCTTTAACCATATTCAATTCGACTTCTCTCCTACTGATGGTAATTTCCTTCAACTTTTTTTCACATTGGGTAAAATGTGAAAATGATACCACTCATTTATGAGCTGTGGGTCCTCCATGCCATCACTTGGACTGATGTCCCATCTAAGACGTCTAGGTCTTCTCTTCATTATATTGTTCAAGCGTAGTAATGTCCCACCATGATCTGATTTGTTTCTCCATATTATATTTCAACTGCTTGAACAATTGTTCAATATCCACACCATTGTCCCTCTTTTGCTGGAAGAGTTCTTCCACATTGATTTGTCTGTTGCCCAACAAGTTGAAGATATCCATCCCCAACGTGTGAGTAACCTAGGGTTCTACAGTGAAAAACTTAGATGGAAACGTAACCAAAGTGACTTATCTTTGCTAAGAAGGCTGCCTTTATATAAGTTCTGCCTAATAGTAAGCAGAACCCTATAGGACTAAAAGCTTCCAACAATATAAATGTCGCCAACCTTAAACAAAAAATGTGAAATCTGAACGTGTATCAGCTGCCCCTTTGAGCCTGGTTTCACATATGTGCGGTGCGAATTGAAGCTCAGGTTTCACTGGGGAGATAACAATCTCCTGTTCAACGGATTCATTGCGTTTTTGCTCAGGATTAGAGAGCAGGGAGAGGGGGAGGTGTAGTGAGGAGAAAGAGAAAATCCTTGTTCAGAACGCAATGCATCTGCGAATCAGATGCGTTCCCATAGGAGATAATAGGCTTGTAGTTCGCACCGCAATGCCCAAAAAACGCACACGTTTTTTGTGCAATGCGCAGTGCGAATGCAACGCACATATGTGAACCAGATGCATTCATATGAATGTATTTTAAAATGTCCTGCGAATTAGATGCGGTGTAAGCCGCATCTAATTCGCATAGGTGTGAACCCGGGCTAAGTCCCACATGTCCATTTTCATCCACCTAGAGAACAATGGGTGGACCGATCGGGTCCATCTGAAAAACGGACAAGCCGCTCCTGTGAAAAGGGCCTTAGACCCCATATACACTATACAACTTTTGTTGTCTGATTTCCTTTAGATTTACCAAAACCATGTAGCGCAAGGGCCTGCCTGATTGCATACAAATTTAAACTTTTAAGGTTTAACCTCATATTATATGGTTTTGGTCAATCTGAAAGACAAAATCTACAGAAAATGGTATAGTGTGTATCCAGCTTTAGATGGACTACTGGATTTAGATGGACTTTACACAAGTGACCGACAAATTGCAGCCAAACTCCAGATAACGCCTTTTAAGCAGTTACACAAATATTTTTTTCCTTTTGGGATAAAGATTTAATATAAATGCTGAACATTTTAAAGAATCCTGTCATTGTTTAATAGTTTTTCAACCCTCTAACTGTCACTTTTGCTGCACAACTTGCTGTTGAAGATATATATATATATATATATATATATATATATATATATACACATATATATATATATATATATATATATATATATATATAAAGAAAGAAAGACTTACTGGCCAGATCACCAGGTGAAAATAAAGAAAAAAAAAGGATTAAAAATAAAATGAATGTAGTCACCATATTTTACAGATCTGATTGGTACCCTTCTGCTTTTGCGTTTTGTTACACTTTAAGCTGCTTTTGACCTTATTATCTGATAATGATGTAGAGACGCCTTCTCTATCTGTCCAATATTCATTCAGCGTTATTTATTGGAATTTTCCTATCACATCTGACTTGACCTATTCCAAGTGACATTAAATAGGTGATTACATAATCCAATACCATTCTTTTTTCCTTTTTTCAAATGCAGCCTGTTGGCAGTTGATAGTGCAAGCACGCAACCAGAAGAAAACCATTTCACTACAACCGTTTGCAATTACTAAAGCCACTTAAACACCACAAAAATGAAGGCTGTATTTGGAGATACCGTATACGTAAAAAGGTACGACCACTGAAGATAGATTGAAAGCTGGAATTGTAAAGAATGAAATGACCAGATAAAGCAGGGCAGGTTGTTATGGATACTGAAAGACCAAGCAATGATTCTGCATGCATTTTAGGCCATGGAGGGGTTAATTTTAATGGGTGCCCTGTGTTATGATGGGCAATGTCAGTCCATTAACCCCCCTTATATCCCTGCAAACTGTCAGTTCCCTAATTGCCAGAAAGAACTCAGGTGTCTGTCGCAGTGAAAGGTTTAAACACACAATGGAGGTTATGGTGTTATTATTCTGATGTTCAGTGCTCTTAAAAGTGACAGGCTAATCAAGCTGCCCACAGCACAAAGTGGGGCGAGCGAGCGAGAGCGCTGATAACTCGGAGTCACACAGCAGACACTGCGGCCGGAGAGTCTGGCTCTGCAGGGCAATCAGCTGTACCTAGTCTGACCTGTCTGCTTTCTCATCTTAACAAGAACAAATGCTCCTCCAAACTATTTCTTTATGATACAATGATTTCTTTCAGCAGGGCCTGTATATGGCATAGGCCAGTGCCTAGGGGAGCAGTGCTAGATGGGGCACCAGGCCGGAAACTGTACAAAGCATGATAACACATCCCTGTTTTTTTTTTTTGTTGTTCCCATTTCAACCACTTGTGTCCGTGTCCGCTTGTGGTTGAATTTACAAAGGAGAGCTGCAGGGAAAATAAGAGATCCATGGGAGGCAGAGAGGAGTCAGAGATCTCACTATAGGTAAAGCGAAACTCGAGGGATGGTAGGTTTTGCATACTTGCATTAAAGGAAGGCCCAGATCTATGAGAAATGAATGAAGCGTAGGGCTGGCATGACAGGGTGGAAGGGCAGGGCCAGACTGGGAATAAGAACCAGTCGTGGAAATATTTTCATACCAGCCCCATAAGCATTATTATACCAGCCCAACAGCATAATGTCATTATTTTCTGGTGGAAGAGGAAAGGGGAAAATCATGCATTTTAAAGTATATTTAAAGAGTGTATTATATATAGATAAGACAGATATGAAAGCACATAGGGCTTTATATATATATATATATATATGAGAGCAAATTCTGGTTAAAAGTGAAGCAATCATCAAGAACAGACCACTTATTGCTATTGTGATATATTGCCAGAACAAAGAACATAGATACAGGAGGTGGTCATATTCTGTGCGGACATTGTACAGGAGGTGGTCATAGGCTGTGTGGACATGGTACAGCAAGTGGTCATATTCTGTGTGGACATGGTACAGGAAGTGGTCATATTCTGTGCGGACATGGTACAGGAAGTGGTCATATTCTGTGCGGACATGGTAGAGGAAGTGGTCATATTCTGTGTGGACATGGTACAGGAAGTGGTCATATTCTGTGCGGACATGGTACAGGAGGTGGTCATAGGCTGTTTGGACATGGTACAGGAGGTGGTCATAGGCTGTGGGGACATGGTACAGGAGGTGGTCATAGGCTGTGGGGACATGGTACAGGAGGTGGTCATAGGCTGTGCGGACATGGTACAGGAGGTGGTCATAGGCTGTGCAGACATGGTACAGGAGGTGGTCATAGGCTGTGCGGACATGGTACAGGAGGTGGTCATAGGCTGTGCGGACATGGTACAGGAGGTGGTCATAGGCTGTGTGGACATGGTACAGGAGGTGGTCATAGGCTGTGTGGACATGGTACAGGAGGTGGTCATAGGCTGTGCGGACATGGTACAGGAGGTGGTCATAGGCTGTGTGGACATGGTACAGGAGGTGGTCATAGGCTGTGTGGACATGGTACAGGAGGTGGTCAGAGGCCTGGAAGCCATCGGATGAACATCCCTCCCCGGTATTGGCTAAATAGGCAGCAGGTGTATCGGTATTACGGGGTTAGGGTTGGTGGTTGGGACCCCTTGAATGGAGTTAAAATGTGTTTATGGGGACCCATCGGTTGGTATGGTCCAATAAAAAGGACCAGATGTGTTAGACCTATATAGCCATGACTAAGCACCCTATAGTGGTGTGAAACGCGTCATTTTTCATTGTTGCTGTGCCTCTGATATCCTTGTATCCTATGATTTTAATTGTCTTCAATAAGGTGTTGTAACAGAGTGCAGCCGTCCAGCTTTTTCTTCGGTTCACCCGAGGGGTGTCTTGTGGCTGGGGGCATATGTATTTGTTGTAATGTTACATTGTTATTTATTTGTTATTTATGGTTATTTTAGCCACTTGCTGACTTCTCTATAGCAGTCTTACTGCTACAGGGTGGCAGCTGTGCGCTGGATCACGTATATATATATATATATATATACACATGATCTGGCCCTCCTGGGTAGGGCACGCGCATGCGCGCTGACGGCGGCTCGCTGCAGCGGGTATTGCAGACTCAATGTCCGCCAGCACCCGCCGATTATTTGGTACACACATGTAAACTAGGCAGATCGCCATTCTGCCAGTAGGGAAGGCATGGATCCTGTGTTCCTGAAAAGCAGGGACATGGATCCATACCTTCCTTTAGTGAAAGCACCTCCCACAAATTTACAAAATTTACTAGGCACACAGTTAACCCTTTGATCGCCCCTGATGTTAACCCCAGCCAGTGTCATTAGTACAGTGACAGTGCATATTTTTAGCACTGATCACTGTATTAGTGTCACTAGTCTCCTAAAAGTGTCAGTGTCCGAATTGTCCACAGCAATATCGCAGTCCTTCTATAATTTGCTGATCACCGCCATTACTAGTAAAAAATAAACAAAAATATCTCATAGGTTGTAGACGCTATAACTTTTGTGCAAACCAATCAATATACGCTTTTTGGGATTTTGTTTTTACCAAAAATATGTAGCAGAATATATATTGGCCTAAATTGTTGAAGAAATTAGATTTTTTAAATTTTTTTTATTGGATATGTTTTATAGCAGAAAGTAAAAAATTATAGTTAAATTGTTGGTCATTTTGTGTTTATAGCGCAAAAAAATAAAACCGCAGAGGCGATCAAATACCACCAAAAGAAAGCTCTATTTGTTGGGAAAAAAGGACATCAATTTTATTTGGGTACAGCATCGCACTACCACGCAATTGTCAGTTAAAGTAATGCAGTGCCATATCACAAAAAATTATCGGAAAGGGGGATAAATCTTTCAGAGGTCAAGTGGATAATAAAAGGCCTGATGGCCATTTAACTCCATTTCGTGGTAAAGTTTTTTATTGGGGTTAAAGGGTGGTGGAGTTTTTGGAGGCTTGTTTAGGAGTTTTAGTAGGTGACCTCTGATCTACCCTAGTCAAGCCAGCTGTAGGTATGCAAATTGATCGGCCTCTGTGAAAGCCGTACATCACTGTAGTAGGCCAAGCTACTACAGTGATGGCCATGATCTTCCCCGTTCCATTCAGAGAATGCCTAACAGTTTTTTCAATAAATTCAAAGTGTTTAATGATTGGATGAGGTGGGGCAATGATGTCACAATCGCCACCTCATTTGATCCAATAACACTTTACATTCATTAATCACTTAAGGACCAGAAGGATTTACCCCCTTCCTGACCAGGCCATTTTTTTGAGATATGGCACTGCGTTATTTTAGCTGACAATTGTGTGGTCATGCAACGCTGTACCCAAATAAAGTCTATGTCCTTTTTTCCCACAAATAGAGCTTTCTGTTGGTGGTATTTGATCACCTCTGCGGTTTTTATTTTTTTCGCTATAAACAAAAAAAGACCGTCAATTTTGAAAGAAAAAAACAATTTTTTTATTTTCTGCTAGAAAACATATCCAATAAAAAATGTAAAAAAAAAAAAAAATCGAATTTCTTCATCAATTTAGGCCAATTTGTATTCTGCTACATATTTTTGGTACAAAAAAAAATCCTAATAAGTGTATATTGATTGGTTTGCGCAAAAGTTATAGAGTCTACAAAATAGGGGATAGATTTATGGCATTTTGAAAAATGTATTTTTCTTTACTAGTAATGGCGGTGATCAGACTGCAACATTGCGGCGCACAGATCAGACAGCTAACGGACAGTGGCGCTTTTTTTTTGAGAACCAGTGACATTATTACAGTGATCAGTGCTAAAAATATGCACTGACATTGTACTAATGACACTGGCAGGGAAGGGCTTAACATAAGGGGCGATCAAGGGGTTAACTGTGTTCCCTGGGTGTGTTTACTAACTGTATGGGGGGATGGGCTGCCTGGGATAACACAGAGATACCTCTTCCTGCATAGCAGAAAGACAGGATCTCTGTGTCATTCCCTGTCAGAACGGAGACCTGCCTTGTTTACTTCGGCAGATCCCCATTCTGTATCTGTGGGGAACGATCGAGGGCGGCTGGCAGACATCTAGTCTACTGGACCAACTGATTGGCTCCCCCGCTGGCCAATCGGGCACGTGTGTGCCCACAGAACCTCGTGGACAAAGCGGCGTACACCTACGGTGATTCGCGCAGCCGAGCCACCTTGCCGCAGTATAACTGCGGCGGCTGATCGGCAAGAGGTTAAAGGATAAATATGGTTTTATTAAAAAAATTAACGTCCATACTCACCTCGTTGTGATGCTGCAGCTGTCCTATATCAGCTCTAAGACAGAGAACTGAGCAATTACTTGACCACTGATCACTCAGCTCTCGATTTGCTCGGGGTGGAGAGTGGCCTGCTCTCTGCTCTGACCCCCCCAGTGCTCACTAGAGCAGTGGGCTGAAGAGGGATGTGCGCAGCTGGCTGCGGCTCTCAGCCATGTGCTGAGAGGTGGAGCCAGGCGTCAACCAAGCAGCCAGAGTGGATCCTTCCAAAGCCTAGAGTGGCAATAGCTATCTCTGGATCACAGGAGAGCAAAAGTTACTGCATTCCTGTGACCCACAAGAATAATATGGCCAAATTGCCTTGGCCATACTTTGTCACAATCAGAGGGTAAGACCACCTGAGACTGTAACTCAAGATCTAGCAAACCAAATGGACAACTAACCAGGTGTACCTGGAAACAGATCCTCACAGCAGTGTGCCTACATGCAAACAGAGGTGTGCCAAAGTCACAGGGTCAAAGGAGCCATGCGCTCAACACCAGAGCCATTGGAGGTGTGGATGTTGCGCCGCGAGGCAGCTTCCCAGGTTGCGGCTCTCTAGCACATCTGTGGAAGCACAGTGCAACCAAATAGCAGGCTGGAAGGACATGGAGTACACAAAGACACTATACTGAGAGAGACACACATAGCAACAGAATTGAAGGGATCCACGGTCAGAAACCAAAGGGAATATATTTGCACAGCCAGAGGGAAACACTGAGAACAAAGACAGGATCAAACAACTCACAGAATAAGGCAATACTCAGAAACAGCAAGCGCCAAAGGAACAGGAGAGTCCAGGTTCAGCGCGGAGACACGTTGTTCGAAAACTAAGCCACAGGTGCAAAGGCTTAATAAAACCTAGTTTCAGGCCTGATTGGCAGGAACCCAAACCGCTCGAACAGGAGGCAAAACCCAGTGCCGGATCAATGTACATGGAACCGTGACATACTTCTCTTACAGAGGAACCCTTGAAATTATTTTCCTGTCTCGAGGGAAATGCTGCTAAGTTTTTACATCTTTAGTTCACAATAAAATGAACAGATACACATGGCGCACTCCAGATGAGGCTGCAACAAAAAATAGTGTACTATTGTAAACGTGTCACATGAATGAGGCAGTCCTTTTTAGTCCATGGTGAGAGTTTGTCCATAGATGAATAAAGAGTGTGCTTTCCTTAGTGGCTGCCAGCTCAAGGAAGAGCTAGAAGAGACTCTGGGATTGAAAGGGAGACAAGAAACAGCGCCATCTAAGTGTAGCAGTAAGGCAGTTTAATAGATAAAACGTAAGAGTTGTGCCGCGTACACACGATCGGATATTCCGACAACAAAATCCATGTTTTTTTTTCCGACGGATGTTGGCTCAAACTTATCTTGCATACACACGGTCACACAAATCTTGTCGGAAATTCCGAACATCAAGAGCATGCTGACGTACAACGCGTACGACGAGCCGAGAAAAATGAAGTTCAATAGCCAGTGCGGTTCTTCTGCTTGATTGAGAGCATGTGTGGAACCTTGTGCGTCGGAAGTGTGTACACACGATGAGAATTTACGACAACGGATTTTGTTGTCGTAAAAATTTGAGATCCAGATTTCAAATTTTTTTTTGTCGGAAATTCCGGCGGAAATGTCCGATGGAGCCTACACACGGTCGGAATTTCCGACAACAAGCTCCCATCAAACATTTTCTGTCGGAAAATCCGACTGTGTGTATGGGGCACTACACTCACAAGAAGATGATTATAACCAGCATGTATAGATCATCCACACTACCCCCGGAGAGATGCTGTGTGTCTGTGACCGTTGGTACAGGCGCGTGTTCGGAGCATACGTGTAACTTTTATGTATTTTTTTTAATCTATTAAACTGCCTTAGGCTTCATGTACATGGGACGTTTTTATAACCTCTCCTGAATGATTTAACTTGACAGATAGTAACCCACGCTTAAAACGTCTGTTTTGCCACGTTTACATGTCACGTTTAGCTGGGTTTTGCCGCGTTTAGAAGCGTTTTAAAAAAATATATATATTGTTTTTCAAAATAGTCAAAAATGAAAAACGCCTGTAAACGAAACGCGGCTAAACGCGTTTCGAAGTGTTTGGTGCTTGAAATGCTCTAAACACAGCTTCTGAACCCATTTTTTTTTCACATTCCAAAAAAAGCCTCTAAACTCAATTGCCTCGAAAGGACTAAACTACCCTGTATACATGGACAGATAAGATAACAGAGGAGAGTTCAGGAGCAGTAGAAAAAAATGCCCAACTGCTCCTAAACGTCCGTTTACCGGTGTACATGAGGCCCTACTGCTGCTTCTTGTCTCCCTTTCATTTAGTTCACAGCACATTTGCATGGTCAGCAAGTTGTAAATATAATTATACACAAAAGAGTAAAGAACCAGGGGCGTAACTACCACCATAGCGACCCATGCGGGCGCTATGGGGCCCGCAGCTGAGTGGGGCCCAGTGAGGATAAGAGCACCGCCGGCACAGTCTCCCAGCCAGGGGAAGAGAGAGGAAAGGAAGAGGCGAGCTGTCCGTATCAGCAGAGAGCTGAATTGCCCGATGTAAGAGCTTTCATTAGAACTTCCAGTGTTCCCGGGGCTCACGTCACATAGCTCCACCTTATGGCCCGGTGCCTTTGATAGACAGAACGCCGATCCAATGCGGGACATGTGACGTCATCAAAGGCGTCGGGCCATTAGGTGGGGCTATGCGAGGATGAGCCCCGGGAAGACAGGAAATTCAAATGAAAGCTATTACAGCGGGCAATTCCACTCTCTGCTGATCCGGGTGGCTTGTCTCTTCCTCTGCATAGGTGGGGCTGTATGGGGCACAGGCAGACCAGGCTGTATGGGGCACAGGTCACGCTGTATGGGGCACAGGTCACGCTGTATGGGGCACAGGTCATGGGGCACAGGTCACGCTGCATTGGGCACAGGTCACACTGTATGTGGCACAGGTCACGCTGCATTGACACTAGGGCAGCTGTGGGGGGGGGGGGGCTTTTTGCAGGGGGCCCCATACAACATTTTGCTATGGGGCCCTGCTATTTCTAGTTACGCCCCTGTAAAGAACTTAGTGTATCTAGCATATTTGACTCCCAGAGAAGATCGTTTTTGGGGTTTTTTTTTACCACTAGCTTGCTCTATAAGAAAAAAATTCAGTAACAATCATGAATTGGAAAATAATGGCCAGAAAAGAAATACTATCCGTGAGAATTTTAGTCCCCTGTACATTAGTGGTCAATATGGAAAAGTGCCTTCCCATGTTGGTCATCAGTATAGTGGTCCCATACATTGGTGGCCAGTGTGGGAAGGGACTTTCATATTAATAGTCAGTTAGAGAAGGACACTGGTACATTGTGGGAAACCTGCCTCCCTTACACACAACTAAAAAAAGCTAATTGATACCAGTGGTTATTGGGTGTTAGAAAATCTTCCTTGCTCACGGAACCCCTGCAGCAACCTGTGGAGGAAGATTCGGGTTCCACAGAACCCTGGTTAAGAAACTCTACATTAATTAAAATTCACTGCGTTCTCTGAATGTTGGCGGTGTGAAGCAAACGATCCCCTGTGGTTACTGCGCAGAAGGGTAACTGCTAGGCATAGCACCTAGAAGAACATCACTGTAGTAGCTCAGGCTACCACGATGATTTGCAATGTCCACCGAGGCTGACCATGTACCACATATAAATACTGACATTGTGCCAAGCTGGCCCAAAGTAGGTATGCAAAATATATCTTCCCATGAGATCAACTTTAGGGAAAAATTAAGCCATCTCTTCTACTCTTGTTTAGTAGGACTGTAAAGTAGAAAGGAAGTTGATCTTTAAAAGATTTACACAACAAAAATTTTTTTACAAAAAAAAAAAAAAAAATGCTTATATGCCGACAAAATCACCAAAAAGCATCTGAAGGCACACATACTATTTTATTCTGTGCTTGTTCAAATTATACTGCAGGAACACACCTCCCTCTGATGGGCTTCATGTGGATGCTGAACACTTCTTCAAGGACTAAATTGCTGACCACTGTGTCAAGAATATAATTATCCAAAAACTTTCCAAACCTTTAATTCCTCCCTCCCATTGCCCCCACAGTCAAATCTATAGCTAGTGAGCATCCACTAATCTATAGCTAAGCAGGCATCCACTTTGCTTAAATAAACAACTGGCGCTGCTCTTTTATTATAGCTGAACTCTGGACAAACAGTTAAGATAGATATATTAGAGCTATTTTATTTTAAGATATTTACACAGCACTGGTAGACAGTACAGAAACCTGATGATCTGACATTTCTCTGGTGAAGTCTCAACTCCAGCCTGTGATTGGCCGGTAAAGGAGAAGCAGAAGGTCATCTATTTTTTCTTTACTCCAGATACCATTTCCCTGGTCAGCAGTGGGTTACAAGAAGCTGAAATCAAGTATTTTCAGATATTTGCACTTGTTGCATTTAAAATGCACTTTATAAATTATTATATTATAAATTATAAAATGTAACTGTGCCCTGGCTGGCCATACACTTCTAGATTTTCGTATAAACAAAAAAAATCTCATCTGTACATTCGCTAATGCCATTGCAGATTTGACAAAAGGTCATTCAAAAGTACGTAAAGTGGTTGTAAAGGTTCCATTTTTTATTTCTCTAAAATAATGAGAATGGTATACTGTACTTACCTGTTCTGTGCAATGAAATCGCACAGAGCAGCCCCAAACCTTCTCTACTGGGGTCCCCCACTCTCGGCTTCGCCTCTTCAGTGTCTGCCACCATAGAAAGCTGATTGCTATGGAAGCTCCTGTCTGAGCCAAGCTGTGTGCCTCTATAGACGCATTCAGCACAGCTCAGCCCCGCTCTCTGCTCACAGGATTTGACTGACAGCAGCATGAGCCAAAAGCTTCTGCTGTTGTCTCCCTGTCCTGTGAGAGCTGGGAGAGGGGAGAGAGCCATTACAGAGAGGCAGTGTTGGATCAATTGAGTTTTTAGGGGGGTGGTCATACTGCTATTGGGACAATTTTTACCTAATGCAGGGAATGCATTAAAGCGGTAGTAAACTGCTGAAAAAGAAACTATTATGCCGCGTACACACGAGCAGAATTTCCGTCAGAGTCTGATGGGAGCTTTTCATCGTATATGCCGACCATGTGTATGCCCCATCGGACTTTTTCTGTCGCAAATTCAGATGGACTTCAGACAGAGAACATGTTCTATATTTTTCCAACGGAACAAATTACTATTGGAAAAAACGCTTGTCTGTATGCTGTTCCGACGCACCAAAAACGACGCATGCTCTGAAGCAAGTACAAGACGGAAGCTATTGGCTACTGGCTATTGAACTTCTGCACTATTCGACCGCTAGTGGGGCGGTTTTAAACCCTGCTAGCAGCCGAAAAAGGGTTAAAACCGCCTGCAAAGGGCCGCCCCATTGTTTTCAATGGGCAGGGGCACTTTAGGAACGATGTATACACCGCTCCTACAGCGCTGCAAAGATGCGGCTTGCAGGACTTTTTTTACCGTCCTGCAAGCGCACCGCTCCAGTGTGAAAGCTCTCAGGCTTTCACACTGGAGAGACAGGAGAGGCTCTTTACAGGCGCTATTTTTAGCGTTGTAGCACCTGTAAAGCGCCTCAGTGTGAAAGTAGCCTATAAAAAGTCCTGCAAACAACATCTTTGCAGCGCTGTAGAAGCGGTGTATACACCTCTCCTAAAGCGCCCCTGTCCATTGAAATCAGTGGGGCAGCGCCAATGGAACCAGCTGCAGCGGCGCTTTGTGGGTGGTTTTAACCGTCTTTTTAGCAGTGCTATTCGGCCGCTAGCGCTTTTAACCCCTGCTAGTGGCCAAATAGCTCCCCTAAAATGATGGTAAAGCGTCCCTAAAAAATAGCGAAAGCACCCTTAGGAAGTAGGTTACCAAAAATGGAATTCATGTTGCAGAAGATGACTAAAATTTTACTTCTATTTTAGTTGGGCAAACATCAGAGAAAATCTGTGAGCCAATCACACAAGCAGGAAATTATATTTCTGGAGCTGTTCCATACACCAGGGGTGAGGTGAGCAGAACTTTTCCAGGTCGCAATATCGTACTGAATGTTTTATTTTTAGAATATTGCAGTGACTACGGATTGAAATGGAAAGATTTTCTTTTTTAAAGTTGAATTACACAATGGCTTTTGTAGCACTTGTATATGCTTTAGTATTATTAATAATTTTGTATGAAAGTGAAATTTCCCTTTAAATGTTTTTATGGGCTAGGATTGATTATGTTTTTTGGAATTTTTTTAAACTATAATAAAAGTCATTAATTTGGAGCATTGCCACCATTTGTGTGGTGATTTTTTTTTTAGTATTATAGTGCCAATCCATGACCTCTGCCATAGGTGTGTGCATCCTAGAGCATTAAACACACACATATATATATATATATATATATATATATATATATATATATGTGGCAGTAGAGCAGTGGACGGTGTCAGTAGGGCAGGGATTGGTGTCAGTAGTTTATTCTTATTTTTTTATTATAACTTTTTTACAATTGCATTATTTTTTACAATAATTTATTATTATTATATATTTTTTTTACAATTTATTAGGAGCCCCATTGGGGAACTTTGGTGAAATATCAGGGGTCTGAACAGCCTCACTTTTGAGACAGAGAAAGGGACTGAGGACAGAGATTTCCCAGTCCCTTTCTCTGCAGCCAAGCAGTAAGGCTGGATTCACATTATATACACGACAGTAGTACGTTTTTCATCCTACTTTGCTCTGCGACATCAGTCCTACATTGGTCCTGCATTGATCCTACATTGGTCCTACATCCATCCGACTTTTATGAACAGGATACTACTTTGATCAAAGTCGGATCCTTGTCCTAACCATCCGACTTTGGCATCCGACATTGTGTTATTTCCTGCCCCCTGCTGTAGCCCCTCCCATTGTGTGTTAGCTTTGATTGTTCAAAAGACAAGTATACTATCTGAAAAGTCGGATCAAAGTAGTACCCTGTTCATGAAAGTCGGATGGATGTAGGACCAATGTAGGACCAATGTAGGACTGATGTCGCAGAGCAAAGTAGGATGAAAGTCGTACTACTGTCGTGTAGTATAGTGTGAACCCAGCCTCAGGGGAATCTGCGCAGCACAGGGTGATTAGGGTGTGCCCAGGCACACCTGGCACACCCTGTGCACACGCGTATGACCTCTGCTAATTAGCATAAATAAAGAGGGCTTAGGAGTATAGGGGTAGGGTAGGGCAGCCCTCAAAATTTCCACTGGCCTGCTCGCATTAGGCGAGTGGAAATAAGCTAAGGGCGAGTGTGGAGCAGGGGTGGACTTAGCCAGGGGCATGGAGGCAATTGCCCCCCATTGCCGCACTGATGCCCTGTAAAAAAGGGCAGAAGCAATCAGCCAGGAAACCGTCGGGAGGAGAGCTGGCTGGATCACACAGAGAGAGGATTTCCCTCTGTGACACAGCTTGGATCGGAAATGCTGGCTGCTGTCAAACAAATTCCCACCTCCTGGACCGGTTTCTGTGATAGACAGCACACTGGTCCAATGCTAGGAAATTCAATCAGTTCACTGTTTATCAGAAGAGCTGGTCTAGGAGGCGGGACTTTGTTTGACAGAGGACAGCATTTCAGATCCAAGTTGTGTCACAGCGGGAGATCCTCTCTTTCTGTGATCTGGCCGGCTCTCCTCCCAATTCCTCCCTGTGATCCCCATGCAGTGATAGGCTGCATTGATGGGAACTGATGAGGCTGCATTGATGGGAACTGATGAGGCTGCATTAATGGGCACTGATGAGGCTGCATTGATGGGCACTGATAATGCTGCACTGATGGGCACTAATAGGTAGCACTGATGAGGCTGCACTGTTATGCTGCACTGATGGGCACTTATAGGCTGCATTGATGGGCACTGATAGGCTGCACTGATATGCTTTATGTTAATATTGTTTAAGTTGTTGTTGTTAACATTTATTTTGTAACTTTTGCATAAAACATTTAACAGTGTCATTTCATGAGATAATTTATGAGGGCCTGTTTAGGGGCGGAATTAGGCAGGGTAGGGGTTGGGTGGAGCAACTGGTGGTGAGTAACTCTTAAGGCTTGGCTAGTAGCTCAGGACTTGAAATTTTGAGCCCTGGGGTAGGGAATGGTTAGGGTTTTGGCTATAAGTGCAGCTCCACTTGTACTCTACCAGTACAATCCTAAGTGCTACTACATACTGAGGGGAATAGCGGGTGTCTGCCCAGTCCTGCGCAAGTTTTTGCAAAAATTTAACCGGGGGGGTTGGGGACTGCAATGGCAGATTGGGGTGATGGGAGCAATGGGAAAGTGAGTATAAACTCTTGCGGTGCCTCTTATTCAACCACACTGTTTGCCTTCATCCTCTTCTCATTGATGTATGTAAGACTACAATCCAGACAGAGGTAATAGCTACATTTACAGTTTACTTAGCTCAGAACTTTGTTTTATTTGGAGTCTTCTATTAATAAAATATGCTTCATTGTTTACTTCCCGGCTTTGCTAGGCAGCTCACCCATTCAGCTCACACCATCTTGTATTGCAAATGAATTGATCTCTGACATGGATCAATAGCTAGGTTCCTCCTGCTGTAATTAGATAGAGCTCCTTCTGCCAGGTTACTAGTATAGAATTCCCGAGTGTATGTAAGCAGAGCTCCCGGCACACAGCTGTACACTGCCAGTATATGGACACCAACTAGAGCGCTATACACTGATATTGTCTTTATATATTTAGTTCCTCCAGTGTTCTTCATATGAGTGACTAGAGCTATCCAGCCATCCTCATCATATACTAGAATAAAGCTCTAGTTTTGTACAAGAAAAAATGCTCATTGGAATGAAAGATATCCATAGCAAAGATTTTAGGCGTTGCAGAATCCTACCTGCTTCTGTTCCGTAAATGCTTAGACAGATCATTTCCATAACTTTCTTATATTAAAGGAAGTAATTCAACAAATTGAATTCATACATTGTTACAGATAATTTGCTTGGCAATATAAGTGTACCAATAAAGAGTGATTGAAGGGTCACACACAAAATTCACTGGCACCTTGGACCCCTAGGTGACTGAAGGATACTCGATGGGAGGCATCTAATCTGGGTTAACCATTTTTCAACCACAATACATCTGTTTAAGTCTCCACACACAATTACCACTGCAGCTGAAAAGTAGAAATGGAAATATGGGGGGGGGGGGTTCTCACCCCTTAAAGTGGAACTTCACTCCGCTCTCCCCAGTGTTACCCTTCCCCCTAAACTTTTTTGGGATGTTCTGCACAGAAAACCTACTCACATGCCTTTTGATCCTGCAGTGTCCATTGTCCTGTAGGGATCCACTGCAGTATATTGGGTCCCATTGCTGCCATCTTCTTTGGTGACATCTTCAGGAGGCAGTGGAGGCTGGTTGTCTTTTTTGGGTTCTTGCAGCTGGCCTCCTGATGAAGTGCTTGTGCTGATAATGCATCTTTGGGGGGGGGGGGGGGGGGACTGGCTTCAAAAGCCAGTAAGAGACACCCAGTCTTCTGATACATGAGACAGAGCATGTGCAATTGATCAACTGTGGCCTCCTGGGATGCACAACATGGGTATCCCAGGATGCTGCAAACTTTATCCTCCCCTAGGCAAGAATAGAGGAGTATGGTGATTTGTTCCCTGAGAAAGATACAAAAATAAATAATAGAAGTATGGATTTTGGGGGGGGCTACACCATTTTTTTTTAATCTTGCCACAGGGAATCCCTTAAAATCCATACCAGACCTGAAGGGCCTGGTATGGTTTTTTGGGGGGGGGGGGCCCCATGTCAATTTTTTTTGGTG
The DNA here is from genome assembly GCF_042186555.1 of Aquarana catesbeiana. Lineage (NCBI taxonomy): Eukaryota > Metazoa > Chordata > Amphibia > Anura > Ranidae > Aquarana > Aquarana catesbeiana. The sequence goes on along the minus strand of NC_133332.1, from coordinate 296,812,926 downwards.
TGGGGAGGGGGGGGGGGGGGCTACGCATTTTTTCCTTGATTTTTGAATAGCTGGATTTTTGGAATTCCACACCATAATATTTTTGAATAATTACATGCCATTGCATGCATTTTAAGAGTTAAAATGATGGAAGAAACTAAACTGATGTGCATTTGCTAATTATGCTGCTGAGTACAATGTACAATTTCAGGAGGTGATATCATTGGGGGGATTCAAACCCATGGCTTGAACCTTTGAAGGTAGCAGGGCATACCACTACCCTATGAAGCTGAGCACAATCATACATAGAAAATACTATTACTAATGTTTGATTCTTTTCATTGTATACAATAATGTTTTGCATTTGAGGCATTAATATTATGATACCAACCATGCTCATGTGCTATTGGCTATTCAAAATATATATTAATAATAGTATATATTATATAATTATGTATACACACTGTACATATTATCATGTCCTGGATCACCTGCTGGTGGCACTGTAGTTATTAAAGTGGAAACAGTCTCCTGCAGGTGCTGGCTGCTGGGAGGGTATTTAGTTCTTCCTCTCCATTTCCCTTGTACTTTAGTGTTTTGCCCTGCTAGACAGACACTGCTTGCCATTTAATCCTGAACCCGATTCTTGTCTCTATTTTGTACCTGTACCATATACCCTTCTGCCTCTTTCCTACTCCCCTTGTTCCTGATCCCAGTCCTGGTCACAACCTTCCTTGCATCTCCAATGTTCCCCTGTGTTCCCCATCTTGTATATATTGTATATAGTTAGTTTGCTGGTTAGGCTGGTATTTCATTGAGTTTTGTGTCACTGTTGTCAAACTTGCGTAAGTCATATATAGTCTGGTCTCCATTTTCTAAGTGTAGCTCTGAGATCTTGCTATCCCTGCAGTCGATATATACAAAAAATAAAAAAACACATCCAAGAAATAGTAACTGGTGTTACAAGAAGTATCTTTCATTTTGTTAAAAACATTTTTTTAGAAAAATGTCACGCATATTTGAGCTTATCAGATATCAGTATATGCTGGAGACATCCATAACAACAAATGACAAAGGTACAGCCAGTTTCAAAGAACATTGAACTGTGTCAATACAAAATGTGAAATTTCTTGTGAGCATTATCTGTATGAATAAAGACATTTGTATCGGAAATCTTGATGTAAAGACTTTGCATCTCTTAGAAAAGGCAATAAACAAGGAAGAGGAACATAAAAGGATTGAAAATAAGAACGAAGATGTACCAGGAAAGCATAAAATTCACCCCAGGGAAAGACCAGACAGCCCCTTACAGCAGCTGAGAGTTTTTCCCAGAATAGGTGGTAATCTTAGAAAATTGGGATGCAGCTGTTTTATGAAGCATCTGCATCTTACAGAACACCTATCCAAATGAATGGGCTAATGGACCAAGAGGAGCCTTGTAGAGCTCCCTGGGAGTCCAGAATGCTGGTTTCCTCTTTAATATGAACATTTTAATACTCGCAGACAGCCAATGACCTCCCACAATCTTCTATTGCCCAGTATGGCCACCTATCTTAATAATAGCCAACAGAAAGATGAAGAAGGGGCTGGGGAGAATCAAAATTAGAGTGCCCCATGATTCAGGGTTTTTTTATGGTAGCTTGAGAAGCATGTAATATTAATGATAACTATGTTTCAGCATGAAAAGGTAATTTAAAGATTAGAGAATTCACAGTTGTGCTTTAATAACAAAAAGCCTCTCCTGTAATAGTCAGTTTACTGTCAAAGTGTAGAGAAGAAATGTATTCATTATAGAGCACTTTGCAGTTTTAGGCTCCTGGGCTCCCTGCAAAAGTATGCCAAAATGGCTCTCCAGTGATAACTAGCAAATATAGCTTATTGTGAGTGCTATCACAGCTTGATGAATTGGGCTCATGCTCTTCACACTCTTTAAATGGGAAAGTATCTAGACACCGTGAGGGAGAATTCAAGAAAGCATTTATGGCACTTTTCTGGGGTTATGGCCCTTTTAAAAGTTTTGTTGCCAGTTTCGGTAGCTTTTCCAAAACGTGTAACAGATTCAGGTAGTTCCTAATATCTCAACTTTTACAAAGTGTGGCTATGGCTGCACTAAATTCAAAACAAATTACCTTCAGTTTGTAATAATGAAACTTGAGGTAATTAAGGCCAACTCTAACTTGGTGTACAGAGACAGGCAAATGCCTGTCTCTGTATGATGTGTAGCAGGCGGCATATTTGCCCCAGCTACCTCCTCCCTCCCCATATGTCACTGGTTGTCAAGGAAGCTGATAGCTCCAGGAGCCAACGGGCTCCTACCAACTGGTGACGCTGACAGTGGACAGAGCCTGATAGGGAAGCTGAGAGACTAGTTCTGATCAGGTCCGCTCTCCCGTTGTGACTGACAGCAAGCAGTGGGCAGAGTCTATAGCCAATAGCTATGGATCCCCATGTGCCTCTGCCCGCCCAGAAACAACACTCCTCAGCTGCTGTGCTGTCTGCGTTTCAGCTGAACTGAGCTCCAGAATGATCTGGCATCAGAAGAAATGTGTTGGATGATGCTGACTGAGGACATCGTAATTCACTAAAGACATCACATGCAAAATTGGGGTCATGTATCCAAATATCACATGTGATAATGAAAATGTCAGTTCACTAAAGGTTTACGTGGTATTTCCTGACAAAATAGGAAATGCTTGGTAAATACTGCATAAACCTGTCAAAGTCAATTTACAAAAAAAGTAAACAAATACAATTGTTAAATAAGTTGAGGAGAAGCATACCTTTCAACTTTTTGAGATGGGAATGAGGGACACCTCTCAGCAAAAGTATGTAGGCATAGGACACACCCCTTGCCACGCCCCCTTAAAGGAAGATTGTAAAAAAAATAAAAGATTGGTTCAACCCACAAGTGCTTTATTTACCACTACTCTTTCTTTATATTGGCTTTTAGAATTTACAAATTCAACAATTTAGAAATCAGAAAAAAGGTTTAGTGCTGGAAAACACTTTTTGATAGATAAAAAGTGCATTTTTTATACATCTATAGAGATCAGACCAAAATGAGGGACAAATGAGGAGGAATGAGGGACAGAGGGACATTGCTCCAAATCAGGGACAGTCCCTCGAAATCAGGGACAGTTGGGAGCTATGGACAAGCCATGTGTTTTTTAACAAATGTATACAATTACTAGCTGGCTGTTAAGGAGCTGCCACCTGCTGTGTCCATAACAACTAGTGACTCATCTGGTGTTAGAGGGGATTCAGAAGAAGAAAGCAGAATGTAAACAAAAGAGCTAAACTTTAAAAAGAAAAAAAAATAGTGTGCGGTTCCCCCCCTCCAATCCATAACAGGCCCTTTGGGTCTGGTATGGGTTTTGGAGGGGCCTCATGCCAACAAAAATAAATTGCCCCTGCAACCCCACAACCACTGGGCCAGGGTTGTGGGGCGGAGGCCTTTATCCTCATCAACATGGGACAAGGTTCTTTGCCAGGCATGTAGCCTGGCACGATTCAGAAGGGGGGCCCCAATCTTGATCCCCCCCCCGTTTTACTGGTTGGCTCTTTTGTTTACATTCTGTTGTTAGCGGGGGAATTCCCACTGACAGCAAGGATGAATCATGGTTGTTAGGGCGCCGGCGGGTGCCAACTTAACAGCTAGTAGCCCTGAGCTATACCGCCACATTTAGCAGCGGTAGAAATACCACTGCTAAATGTTTCACTTCCAGCTGCAGGTGTAAAGAAACATGTTAAACACGCAAAATGTAAAAAAAAAATTAACTCATGCTATATTTAATGTGAGTTTTTTGTGAATTGCATGTTCCTGATTTAAATACCGCATGAGTTATTTTAACACAAATACTCATGCAGCATTTAAAGTGGTTATAAAGACTCAAGGTTTTTTACCTTCATGCAGCCTATGCATGAAGGTAAAAAAATCCTTCTGGTGTGCAACAGTGCCCCCAGCCCCCCTATACTTACCTGAGCCCCATCTCGATCCAGCAATGTGCACAAAAGCCTTGGTTCTCCTGGCTCTCTCTCTCCTCATTGGCTGTGACAGCAGCGGTAGCCATTGGCTCCTGTTACTGTCAGTCACAGTCAGTGAACCAATGAGGAGAGGAGTAGGGGCAGGGCTGATCCATGCTCCATGTGTGAATGGACACATGGAGCAGTGACTTTGGAGTGAGCCTGCTCAGATGCCCACATAGAAAGCTGCTTGCTATGGGGGCAGGAGGGAGGGGCCAGGAGCGCCAGTGGAGGACCCAAGAAGAGGAGGATCTGGGCTGCTCTGTGCAAAACCGCTGCACAAGACAGGTAAATATACAATGTTTGTTTAAAAAAAAGAAGTAACCAAACATATAATAGTGCTTTAACTCTTCGTGATTTGAGCCCCTAGTGGCAGAATTAATTAATATAGGAAATATGTTTGGATTACATGGGAATATTGCAGAAAAAAGTTAGTTTTGTTATGTTATATTTCATATGTTGTATTTTAATGTATTGCTCAATTTTATTTTGTTATTGTTGTCTGGAGTTCCCTTTTAAATATATAGTTAGAGGTTGTTTATGCAAGTGTGTGTGTATGGTGAAATTCCTTAATATAGATACAATACATCACTTTTTTCTATTGTTAAAGATGGAATCGCATTTAAAGCCCGCCTGTAACAGTTTTGAATAATTCCATTCAGTCAACTTTTCCCCTATTTTTCTAAAATACTGCTCAGCCAAGCCTCATTTATAAGTCGCTTGAATAAGTCATGAGTGTGTTGGGAACATCAGGGTTGTGTGTACTCAATTGTTTTTATTGCACGAATGGTTTTGCACGAAACTGGCTTCTTCAGGGCACTAAAATCACACATTAGATTAGAGGAAGAGATTCTGTGTGGCACATAATAAATGAGTATCTCTCATGCACCGAAACCTGTTTAAATAGCCTTTCTTGAAGTCTAAAATTCTTTGTTATGAGAGTGACTAGACAGAATGTAGATTTCCCATTCGATCATTCCAATGTACTGATATTTCTAAACCAAGTCCTACACCTTCAAGGGTATATTTATAGGAAAAAAAAAATCCTTACTGAACACAATTTGTTAATGTCGTGATATGTCATAAAAAAAAAAAATTATAAATGTATACCCATAATATTTATAGACTTATACACAAAGGGAAGGCAATAAAATATTACTAAATTTTCCTATAAGGCAACGCATATTATGAATAATGTACCATGATACACAGAAATAGGACATAGACAAGATGAGTGTCCAGCAGGGACTCCCAGCCTCCATGTACATTAATTGTTCTTTCCCTAAAGGGTTCAATGAACAAAAAGGGGCCATTCTTACCACTGATTGCAGTAATGCAGAAAAAAGTAAATTTTATTGCAATGCACATTAACATGCAAAGCTACAGTAAGTGCAGTGTGTTGTTGTGCCATCATCATTCGGTTTCATGAAAAGACAGATGAAATCCATCTGTGTGTTGTGGGGTGCTGCATTGAATGAAAATAATGCGTGTCTATTAAAATATCCAGTGCAGTGCATTGACAGCTCATTAATGAATGCACTGCGAAAATAGTAGAGGAAAAGCCAATCTTGAGATATACTTCAAAAACAGATATCTCTTGGAGGGACCCTGAGTATTTGTTTTTTGAAAATAATTTCTTCAAAAATGTTGTTTTAAATGTACCCTGTATGTCATTTTTATATGTAATACATAATTTCTATATTAACTACATTGTTAGTCATTAGTACCGAGATAGTCCATCACAATTATTGAGGTTGGGAATAGATATATGGTCAGCTTTAGCAACTACCCTACTTCCCCATCCCCTTTTCTCGACAGCTCATTAAAAATGATTAGGCTGACTTATTGCAATGGATGTTAATGTGTGAACAAAAGTCATTTTATCTTGGGTTTGGAAATGCACTGCAAAACATCAGACCAGTGTCAAGGGGCCAGTTGCCAGTGCAGCCTTTCCTGAAATGTAACTTTGCCATGGGCAGGAGGGAGCAGCCACATCAAAAATCCTTTAGTCCATGGCAACTGCAACACCTTCATTCAGCAGGTGGCGTTCAACCATCAGTGTTCTTCAAATGTAATCCATATTTTATGAGACTAATGTCCAAAATAGAGGGAAAACGTTTCATCTAACCTAAATCAATGCTATAATAGGTCCACTTCAACATAAAGGTCTGACATTTAACTTTATTACATAGGGCCCACTTTAAAGGTAACGTATAGTATATATTTTCTTTTCTTGGGTATACAGTACATTACAGGAAGAACCAAGATTTTTACTGGCAGTGAGGGTAAGTATGGACGCCGGAAACTATTTAGGGCAAGGTGGGGTCGGTGGCGGTGCCAAGGTCATCCAACACCCTGGGCAAAGATGCCAAATGGTGCCCACCCTAAATGTATGGACATTATGTGTCAGCAAAAATCTGCTGCCCTCCCCCATAACATTCAAGCATTATAGGCAGGCTATAGAGGGCTATAAAATTACATCATCGGAGCCCTGCAGTAGAAATGGCACTGACTGTCAGATTACCAATGTGCAGTGTTTGTTTACCCGCCCCCTACCCATGTTCTTTGCTGGAAGGCAGGGGATGGTGGAAGATGAACACTGCAACGTGCTGATCTGGCAGTCCCGATCCAGGAGAACTGCCATGGTAGGAGATGGAGCTGGAGGGGAGAGAGAGCACAAACCGTTCCTCCTCCCTGCTCTCTCCTCCTCTTTGGATCTAGCTTGTTTCCTCAAGCGCTAAGCTGACCGGAGTTGTGAAGCTGCTGTCCTTACTCCGGTAAGAACTCACCATGCAGGCCACCCCCCCCTCCTCACATAATACCACCACAGCAAGAGCAGCTGCCTCTCCCACCCACCCCTTGTCCCGGCCCTGGTCTGTGGGTCTAGTAGTTTATTAAAATGATGGATTTGCTGTCCTTATCTAGTTGAGCACCCTGGTATTAAGGCTGGATTGCTAACAAAATTTAGTTTGTCAGATAGTAATTGTCCTGGCTAATTGTTAGGAGCTCCACTGATTTCCCCCTAATTCTGGAATTGCTGCACTTCTCTCTTCTGTCATTAAGTGGCATTGTAGCTCGTTACATTAGATAAGACAAGGGCATAGCAAGGACAGATAATGGATGGGGTGTCTCAGTCAATAGGTAAGGTTTTCTTTAAGTCCCTTGGCCTGCTGGGAAAGCCTATTTATTTTGGTAAGAGTCAGGTGTTCAGTGTTCTGTACCACCTGGACAGCTGTCTGGGTGGACGTGTGTTATGTCGCTCCAAGCTGCTAGGCCGAAAGCCTGAGGCCTATCCTGGGGACACCTGGCTGCTAGGCTGCCTGAGGCCTATCCAAGAGAAGGAGAAGCAGCATAGGGTTGGGACTGCAGGATTGGAGTCCAACCGAGTTGAGAAGGTTCCGCCGGACAGGGAACCGGTTGTGGTCGGAGGGAACGGACCATCCGCCTTATTGCCGGAGACTACTGTGAGTAAACTGAAGCAAGTACCTGAGCAGTCTTCTCACCAGCCGGGGTTGGTGAAAAAGTGGGAAAGCATCAGCGAGTGCCAAGCCAGGGACCCAGCAGGATAGCGAGGTTGACCCAGTTCTGTTAAGAGACAATAAATCTCTTGTTTGCATCAAAAAGTGACTGGTGCCCATCATTTCTTCTTGCATCACATCCACCATGCCTGGTAACCCACTCTATAAGGAAGGATGTCAGCTCTCCCTGACTCTGAAGGTCACCATTATGCTTCTGGAGGCCCGGGACCTTGCTACAAGTACATGTCCTTTTACTTCCTGTCTTGAAAGTGACAAGGCAGCAGGTTGTGAATGGAATTCTCTCCAAAGAGAAGGTAAATCTCCTCTAGGGCAGATATCACTTGAAAAAGTATGGTCATGGGAAGATTTCCCTTCTATTCCCATCACTTCCTGTCCCAATAACAGTGGTCAACAGAGCAAATAGAGAGTGACCTGACCCAAATGAGACGCCAACTGCAATAAAAACCTCAAAGGGTATGAATGCAAGGTGCTGGATCTTATACTAATATAGTGCAATATCTTTGAACAGAGTTCTAATTTGTGGAGCTCAATGGCCATGACAAGACAGCTCTTGTGTATGTGGGAGCTCCTGATAGCACCCATAGTGGAGTGCAAAGAGATGAGAGCTCAACACAGATGGTTGTAAAGTCCATAACAAATAGGCCTTACTGTATGTCTTACCTGTAAAATCTTCTCTTGGAGTACATTACAAGTAACAGGATAGTATTCTGAAACACTGGGTTGTACTGTCACTTTCAGAAGAAATGAAAACTGGCAAAGCAAAACTGTAAGGGCATGCCAGTATATCCCCTCCTAACATGCCTTAGGCTGGTCATACACTGAGCGAATTTCTTTCCTGCAACCACTGGTTGCAGGAAAGAAATTTGCTTGATTCCCCCATCAGCACAGACAGTGTTGATGCGGGAATCCCTCCTGCCGGACCATTGCCTTCTCCTGGCAGTGAAAGCCAGTGATTATTGCTAGTGTCTATAGAAGCCACTAGCGATAATCGCAGGTAAAATCTGGCATGCTGGTTATACCCAAGTTGATTGATCGATCAACTTGGTACATTCAGCCTGACCATGCAGGGTTTAAATCAACCGCCTGAGATTCGAACCGTGTATGGCCTGCCTTAGTTTAGTAGCAAGCCCATAGAGGAGTGTATGAAGAAAACCAAAGATGGCACCACTCCCATATACGATGCAATAACGATTTATTCCAAAATATAAAATCAACAGCATACAATGGTATAGATCGGGGGAAGCAGGTTACGCGTTTCACAAGACTAGCCTGCCTTGTCAGAACCAAAGCACGCTAGTTGTGCGAAATGCATCCACCATTGTATGCTGTTGATTTTATATTTTGTAATAAATAGTTATTACATCATGTGTGGGAGTGTTGCCATTCTTTGTTTTCTTCATACATGCATCTGTTGCAGTGACAGGGCGTGCACCCCTAACTACGAGCTTTCTTACTCCATTTTCGGTTCACCTAAACTCACCTGGAGCAGCTGAACTCGTTTACACCACATATAGAAGTGGATCATAAGACCAAAGGGGAAGGACCAGTGTCCCTTAATATACTCCAAGAAGAGATTTTTAGAGGTAAGACAAAAATACCTTTTTTTTTTTTTTTTTTATTTATGCATTACTGTACACAGGATAGTTTTCTAAAGAAAATGGGATTTTCAAAATCAGTCCAAATGAGCAGTAGGAAACAGCAAACGAAAAGCTAACAGGCCCTAACAGTTTCCTTTAGGAACAGCAAAGAGAGATTCAGCCTGGTAAAAGGGAGCTGTAGCTGGAAGATAAACTCGAACAGCGTGCACCACATTCAGACAATGGATGAAAATCTAAATATGAGGTTTAGGAGCAAGACAAAGATATAGTAGAATAATACCCTGGGTAAAAGAAAGAAAGAAACCACCTTGGGAAGGAAAGAGGCACTGGGCCTCAAAACAACTTTTTTTAGCACAAGAAAGGATTCTTTACAGATTAAGGCTGCCAACTCAGAAACCCATGAGCAGAAGTGATGGGAAAGGCAACCTTGATAGCAAAGATAGACAGAGGACTTTCCCTAATAGGGTTTAAACGTGATTTTTGAATAGCCAACAGAACCAGGTTCAGATCTCATTGATTCACTGGGGAACAATGTGAGTAACACCCTGCAAAAAAGAACTCAACAAGGGAGTGAGAAGCACGCAGTTTCTGACAGAATGCTAGGGCTGGGATTTTACTCTTGATGGTACCCAAGGCTAGATATTGATTCAGATCAGACTGGAGAAATGACAGCATTCGTCCCACGGAGTACTTCCTGGGATAGAGATTCTTGGTCTTGCACCATGAGAAATATGCTTTTCAGGTGCACTGGTTGTCTTCCTAGACTTGAGTGTAGGATTAACTGAGTCAGGTAGGCCCTTATCCCTTAGGACCTGGGCTTTAAGAGCTAAGCCATTAAAGTGTCATTAAACCCACAACAGTAAAATCAGTCTGTAAACACAGTAAAGCATGCTTATTATACTCACTGTGGAACTTAAGGGGTTAATCCTCCGCATTGTGTAAAAAGGTTGTTTGATCCTGTCTTCTCTAATCCTCCCCTTCTTCCACAGTCCCCAATCCATCTGCTGATAGCACAGAGGCTTGGAGACAGGCTGCACATGCTCAATTTGGTGTGTATTGCCAGAGCTTTTTTTTTACTTGGGAGGGTGCATGTGATCGGCACAGGGCCAATCAGTACTGCCCAGACAGAGGGTCAGAGGTTATACAGCCTCATAGGACAGTCGGAGAAGATTGAAAACGCCTCCTACAAGCTTTAACCAGACACTGATAGAAGTCACAAGACTGCTATATACTGCTGATGAGAAAAGGTATTTAGCAGATTTTATTTACTAAAATAATTGCATTTCCATGTTCTATATACTGTAGGAGACCAGGTATAGTGAATGCAGGGTCCTGGGTTTAGTAACACTTTAAAGCCAGGGACCAAAAAGCAGGGTGGTAAACTTGTCTTTGGGACAGAAGATCCGAATGATCTGGGAGGGCTCATTAAAAAGTCCACCAGGAGCCTAATAAAGTCCAAGGACCACAGCCATTTGAGCCAGCTTGGTGCAATGAGAATCACTAAGGTGGCTTCAATCTCAATCCTGTGAAGCAAGCAAAGAGCGTTTTAGAGGAGGAAAGGAATACATCGGGTAGAAATGATCCCACTTAGTCACCAGGGCATCCACTGCAAAGGCCAAAGGATCCTTGGGCCTAGAGACAAACCTGTCAAATTTGTTATTAAACCTGGAAGCCAGAAGGCACCACCACCTTCGACAGAGATCTAAAAAACTTCAAGTAAAACGTGATTTTCTGCCCAAGTGAAAATTTGCTTCTGTTTGATCTGTTAGACTTCTTGTTCCCCTTAATGGTTGATATAAGCCAACCTTGTGGCGTTGTTTGACTGAATCCTGATCAGATGACCTTGCAGACAAGAGCTGGGTCCCTCTGATTCCTCTTGTACCAAATTGTAATGTAACTGTAATGTCTGCCTTCATTTTGTGAAGCGCTGCGCAAACTGTTGGCGCTATATAAATCCTATATAATAATGATGATACATCATGGTATTGGTGTGAGAGAACTCCCCTGTGGGTATGTACGGTACACTGCAGGGCAGCAGGTGTTAACACTCTCTTTGACCATCACTGAAGGCACGCAAAAAACATGTCACAGAGGATTGCTTGTGTAGGTTTTGGAAAAGGTGGGGGAGGCCAAGCCAGGTCATGTCATGTGTCCCAAAATGGTACACGCATGCATAGTATGCCTGACCTAGGATGAGGCTGAGCAGGCTCAGTGACAGGGAACAAAGCTCAAAATACAGAAAAGGGCAGAAAATTTAAACAGGAAGTGATCCTCTCCTGCCACATATATTGCAGGAAATGCTCCACTGTTAAATCCCTAGAGAATTGGAGCAGGGCTCCTGGTCTCTCAATTAAAGGGCAAAAGCCCTTACTGCATATCCCCCAGGAAGATGGGCAGGGTGTTAGGGAAGCAGCCTTTGCAATCCTTGGCCATCCACTGGGCATATTCCCTAAGGAGTCCTCAGGGACTGGGTTCCACCAGACAAGTGGACCTGGACCTGTACAGCACCATTTGGCTAATTCAAAGCATTGCACCACGTGCCTGGGTGAGCGACAAACACAGGATCCTGTGCCTGGTAGACATCATTAGGGGCTGTCCCTGCATCCTCTCTTCCTAAATGCGTACAGGTACAGTACCCCAGGGCGAAGCTGAGAAGTTACTAATCCAGAAGCTGCAAACAGGAGCCAAAGTGCCTCTGCAGCAACTGAAGAATCTTCATAGACGAAAAAAGTGACAAAAAGGACACTAGCAAAAAATCTAGGGCTGTTACTGATTAAAATTTTCGTGTTCGATTAATCTATTTTTTTTTTAATCAACTCATTTCGATTAATTATAACGCACATACAGATCCAACTACTTTTATCTGATTTAGCACCGTTGTTATGGCAACGGCCAAATCCGGACATAGCGGGGCATGGCTAGGAAGTCACACGTCATAAACTCAGCCTCACGGCGCCCATAATCTCAGCCTTACCGCACCCATAATGCAGTCCCACCGTGCCCATAATCGCAGCCTCGCCGTGCCCATAATGCAGTCTCACTGTGCCTATAATGCCAAAGTTTTCACACTCAGCTCGGAGACACATAGCGGGAGATGCCCGCAGACTGTGTATTACATATAGTGGAGGAGGAGGAGGAGGGAGCGCTGCAGCCACAGCTTGGCCCAAAGCGGCCCCAGGGCAGGCAGCTTATCGATCAAAAAAATTAACGATTAATCGAGGAATTAATCTTTAATTTCCAGAGCTCTAAAAAAATCTGAGGCATGCTGGTAGTGGGAGGGCTTATGCTAGGCTGTCCTTAAAGCTTTGCTTTGCCAGTGTCCAATTTACGGTCACCATAGTGCAGTGCTTTAGAATACTATCCTGTGTCCTGTAATTAAGGATGAGCTCCGGCGTGTTCGCACAGCCCACGTGCAGAGCCCACCAGGAAGCCGGCACTGCGCTGCGCTAATCACAGGCAGTGAGACATTTCCCGATCTCTGCAGCCCTGCATCGGGACAATGGCTCACTGCCTGTGATTAGCGCAGCACCGTGCCGACTTCCTGGCGGGCTCTGCACGTGGAGTGTGCGAACACTCCGAAGCTCATCCTTACCTGTAATGTACAACTAAGAAGCTTTATTACTGTATGATCGGGATAACAGAGGATGAAACAGCCAATGCATTTCGGGAATTAAAACGGCCCCCCTTCATTAGGTCCTGAAAAGCGGTTTAGGAAAGAATGGTGGACTTTGGGAACTTTGAAGGTTTAAAGCCTGGTACTTACTAGAAGTATAGGGAGGAAATCCAGTTAGTACAGTGATCTCCCTGCTGAGCTATTGTGTTCTGACAGGGGGACTGCCCAACCCCCCTCCCCCTCCCCCCCCCCCCACCCCCGCCAGAAATCACCAATAAGTGATCTCAGCCATTGGCTGAAGGCGCTGATCGGATGCCGATCGGCAGAGCTTTTTTGGTCATGCCTCTTTGTGCCGAACACCAGGGCCAAAAGTCACCAAGTTTTTATTGACCTGGGCGATACTGCCCGATATTCGGCCCGTGTGTTCGGGGCTTCAGAGATACCTTCAGCAGCCCAGTAAAACTTTTACTTCTTACAAACAACTGCTATCCCCCATTATTAGAATGAAAATAGGAAATGTATCATCTGCAGCTTCAAAGTTCTCAGAGTGCACTGTGCCATCATACACACATTAAGAAAGCTATGCATGCTGTGAACTTTTATTTAATGATTCCAGAATCAAGTTCACAGCGCTGCATAGTTTTCTGAAAGTGCTTTTCTAAAAACTGTATATTGTCTGTTTATGTTAGCAGTTCAATAGGATGGGACAGTGCCGACTTAATAGAAAGAGTTTACAGTCCATCATACACAGCTTGACATTGTAGGACTTAAGCCCATATACTTAATACCATCCTACCCGTACATACCCTCCCTCCAAAAACATTAGGAATGACTCGAACTAGTTTCTGGAGTAAAATGGCCTTGCGGCCTTTTATTTAAACATATAATTAACATAAATATATAAATAACTGTCTTTCCTTAAATAACTTGTTAAGGTAACTTACTCAGTAAGAACTATGACTATGACCTAGGTCACTGGTACAACCTCCTTAATTTAAAACCTGCCAGTCGGAAACCCCGGACACGGCATTATAACAACATACCCCAGTGACCTGGCATTTTAACTCCTGCAGGTTAACCCTTAGGGCCTGGAGGTACAAACTACAATCCCCATCCTTCCATGTATGGGTACCAGCAAAAACTCCCATCATCTGGATGGGTACAATCAAACAACCCCCCATCCTTGGATGGGTACACATGTTACAACTTGTAACAGAACTTATCCTATTCAAGGAACAAACAACCACTGCCACAGCACGAAAGGGGTAACCCCTTACCCTTGCGAGCACCTCCACACCCTAAGCCCTCTATGTATGCCTTCTTGTAAGCCTAAAGACCATAGGTCCGTGCCCACCTCATTGAGATGTACACCATCGCTGCGCAGATAACGCCATGTGTCAACCTCCAACTCCCTATGACGAATGGCTAAGCCCCCATTCCTTATAAAAAACCGGCTCACTTCTTTATTAACTTTTATCCTGGCCCTATTCACTTTTTTATCTGATAGAGCCCAGCGCCACGATAGCCTGCCTACCATGTCAGACCACACTAAGACCATCTTGGGATAAGCAGCTTTTCAATGCAAGAAATCACACTTGATGTCCCTGATAAGGTCCCTCATGGATCTAGCTCCCATGTCATTTCCACCCACATGTAATAACAATACATCAGGGGCCCTGTCCAGGCGGGAGAATCTATGCACTTCCCCCAGTACCCTATTCCACTGCATGCCCGGAACCCCAATCCACCTTATGAGAGCCTCTTGTCTGGGAATGCGAAGCTGTCTGCCGTTCGGCCGAACGTCCGCTCTCTTGGCCCCCCAAAACACGTAGGAGTGACCGAGTATCCAAACCAGACATGCATCTTGACCTGTAGACAAAATAGATAATACAACCTCATGAACCTTAAACCCAACTCCCAACCATAAACAACCCCAGCTAAAATTACATTTGAACCATGTGAGGGCGGACATACAGTTTGAATCTATCCGAATCCCATCTGCCAATACGTCTAATCGCTTCCTGACTCAAACCTGCCCTGGCAGCCTCTGTGGCCGCCCCGATCCTAAAAGAATGTGATGAGAATTGTAAAGGGTCACATCCCACCCTGACCATGCATTTCTTAAAAACCGTTACAAACTGGTATTTTGAAAGACACAAACCGTCCTCATGTATCAAGAAGGGGCCGGTAACGGCAGGCCTAACCGACATGAAAGCTCCAACAAGCCTAACCGGGCATATGCTATGCTCCGCAATCTTCCCAAACTCCAGATATTTTCCTCTCCCTGCTTGATCCGTTTTTGACCTATGAATCCATATGCGAACTCTATCTACCCATACTTCGACCTCCCCGTGGAAAAGCCCGCCCGGAACCGTCTTTGACGGGCTCACCAACTCACTTATCCTCAGCGCCCCAAAAAAGGCCAGCGCGAACGCTGCTTTGAATAGTGCGCATTCGTACTAGGATCTGCTGACTCTTTCCAAACTAAGCATCAACTGCTTAAGCATTTCAAAAGAGACAGGGCGCCTCCCGTCCCTCTGTTTATAAGCTTTCCTATATCCCTTGACTGCTTGCCGTAACCAAAATTCCTTCGCATGGTCCCGGCTCCCCTGCCATTTAAAAAGGAAAGCCAAACCCGCCAATTCACGATTGATGGCAGCTGCCGAGATACCCTTTTCAAAGTCCCTAATTATAAAATACAGCACTGCCTTGTCCACGTCCGGATCATCAGATCCCATGCCCAAGTCATGCAGAAAGGCGAACCACTCCTTCCATACCTTAGAGTAGGCATTCCATGTAGCCATACTCACGGATCGCTAAATCCATTTTGCTGCTGTTCCAAGGCAATGTTCCATATCCAGCTGGGACAGGCGACCCCCTGATGATCTGCCTCTGGCACCAACCTCCGGAACCTGTCCCACTGAAAACGAGACAAAGCGTCAGCCAAGGTGTTCTCAGTCCCTGGTAGATGCACAGCATAAATGAACGCATTCAGTTGTAAACAACGAAGTACTAGATGGCGCAAAAGCCTGACCACCGGCACTGATGCCGCAGTCAGCCGATTAATCACTTGCACCACCCCCAGATTGTCGCAATTGAAGCGAACCTTCAGGTTTCGCAATGACTCGCCCCATAGCTCCATTGCCACCACAATGGGGAACAGCTCCAAGAGTACCAGGTTCTTTAAGAACCCAGCCTCCCGCCAAGCCGCCGGCCACATAGCCGCACACCAGTGGCCCTTATAAAAGGCACCAAACCCCATTGACCCGGCGGCGTCAGTAAACAACTCTAGGTCACAGTTGCTGACCGGCCCAGACATCCATAAAGCCCTTCCATTGAAAGACTCCAAGAATACCTGCCACACCCGTAAGTCCTCCCTGTGATCTCTATTCAGACTCACGAAATGTGTCGGCGCCCGTATCCCTGCAGTGGCGGCTGATAGCCGCCTGCAGAAAATTCGTCCCATAGGGATGATTCGGCAAGCGAAGTTTAACTTATCTAGCAAAGATTGGAGTTGGCGAAGTTGCAATTTCCTAACTCCAATGGTCCCTCGGACTTCCTCTTTCAACTTCGACAGTTTGTCCTACGGAATCCTGCATTCCATCCTCCTTGAATCTATCTCTATTCCGAGAAATGTGATAATCGCCGTTGGACCCTCAGTTTTTTCCGGGCCTAGCGGAACCCCAAATCTTTCCGCTAGATACTGCAACGTCCCCAAAAGCACTGCACATATGTTGGAACCCGCTGGACCCACACATAAGAAGTCGTCCAAATAATGGATGACTGAATTGATACCAGACACATCCCGTACTGCCCATTCCAAGAACGAACTGAACGTTTTGAAAAGAGCACAGGATATCGAGCATCCCATTGGAAGACATCGGTCTACATAGTAGGCCCCTTCCCATTTACAGCCTAGCCATCTGAAACTGTCGGGATGAACTGGCAACAGCCAAAAAGCCGATTTCAATATCGGACTTGGCCATTAATGACCCCTGCCCATATCTCCTAACCCATGAGACCGCTGCGTCAAAAGATGTGTACGTAACCGCACAATCTTCTGGGGCTATAGCATCATTCACCGACCCTCCCTTCGGGAAAGAAAGGTGATGTATGAGTCTAAACTTATTTGGCTCTTTTTTTGGTACCACACCCGAGGGAGAGACCACTAACCCTTGTAGTGGTCTTTCCTTAAAAGGACCCGCCATGCGTCCCAATGACACTTCTTTTTCCAATTTTTCAGAGACCGCCGCTGCATGCAGCAAAGCTGACCTCAAATTCTTGGCCTCAGGCGGCACCTCCGCCAAGGCACAAGGAATGTGAAAACCCTCCCTAAAGCCTGCCTCCAGCGTGGCGGCCGCTGCCCGGTCAGGGTACCTACTGAGGAAAGGCCGCATCCTTTCCACCCGTACCGGAGTCCTCCCTCTTACCTGAAGTATCTCCGGCGCGTCCTTTTCCTTTCTTGAAACATTTTGCCAATGCATGGGATCCCGCACAGCCGGAACACAAGTGCTTGAAACGACAGTTGGCTCCAAATCTGCAAGTTCCCTCATTAAATTGCCAGCAATATCCCCATTTTTTCTCGGCCGGTTGTCCTGGGGTTGCTGAACCTCCGACCCCTGCCTGAAAAAACTGACTAGGGGCCCTCGCTGCCGTCATCAACCTCATCCACAAGCTGATGTCTTTGTGATCCCAGCGTAGATTCGGTCGCACTGCCATCCTCTGACGAAATTGCTCATCATAGCGTAGCCACGCCATGCCCCCGTATGTTCTATGGGCCTCACTAATGGCCTCTAGGTACACAAACAGTGCTGAACAATGTTCTGGCGCTTTCTCACCTACCACGCTCGCCAAAATGGCGAATGCTTGTAGCCAATTGGAGAACGTTCGCGGGATCAAGCGATACCTACGCTTCTCCTCATCCTCCTTTTTTCCTTCCACGGGTTTTAACCTATCCAGATTAAATTTTTCTAACGGCAGCAACGTGAAAATTTCCACGTACTCGCCTTTCCATATTTTTTCCTTTACCTCTGCTTTTAAATGAGCCCCCAAAGCAGACATATATCTCGCTCCTTGCCGCATCTGCTAACCTAACTGAATCCCCTTTTTTCTCAGTTGTCTTCACCTGGTCCCCCGAAGTCGTAGCCATCGCAGTGGTAGAGGGGGGCACCCCGACCGTTGAAACAGCCACCTCCGGCGAAACCTGAACCTCACCCGCAATAGATGGGGTGCTCCCTGTCTGTGGGGCATTCCTCTCTGCTGTCCACGCAGTCGCCGGACCACTTCCTGACCCCGATTGCACACGTGCTACAAGCTCTTTTAGGCCAGTTAACAACTCCCGCAACCCCTCATTCCCTGTTTGGGGTGCTGATGTTGACGGTGGAGCCGATACCTTCTCCGCCCCCCCTGGCCTGACTACACCCCCCGACTGTGAACTACCCCCCTGCGCATTTCTTCCCAACAAATTATGTAAAAGAATAGTAACAGGATTAGAAGAATCGCACTCACCGGGCTGCACTGGGCACCGGGCTGCACTGTGTCCAACAGCCGCCACTCCTGGAACCAGCGATGTTTGATGTCCCTGATCGTCCCCTCCGTCAGACCGGGACAGCTCTCCTTCCGACCGATCGTCTTGCTCGATCGTCCTGTCAATTTCTCGTTGCACCCCACTTGCGGTTGCAGTGGTTGCCGAGGGCCTGCGGTGCTGTGTTCGGCCCCTCCTCCCTTGGATACCGCTAGGCCCGCTGGATACCCCTGGCGACGGACTCCTGCGTCTACTGCTGCACAGGGTGCGTGTCGACCGTCTATTACCTCCCCTCACGCTGGCACTGGCGTCTCTCTCTGACCCGCTATCACCCTGCGGCGGACTACTGTCCATCACGGTCGCCCGTGACCCTCCTCCACTTGCCGCGGTGCGTTCTTGTGTGTCCCGCGCCTTCCGTCCCTCTCCTGCTGACCTCTCAGGGGGCTGTAAGCATCTGCGCCTGGCTGGGGGGGAAGAGCCGCGTGCGTTGCTGGGCACCCTTCCCCCATTCCCTCCAACTTTCCTCCGATTTTCCCGGGCCTCTCCTCTTCCATCCCTCTGCCTGGCCTGCATGATGGGTGTCTGGGCCTCTCCCGCTGCCATCCCCCGCTGCGCTGTTCTAGACGAGCCCCTGTCAGCCTCAGGGCTGTATCTCTCTGGTGCACGTGATCTCCTTGCCCTGGGAGTTGGTGCCCCCCCCCCCCGCTCACCGTCGCCCCGCCGTCCGTGATCAAGCGCAGCTGCTGCTGGAGCCAGTCCGCACCGTTAGCGGTAACCGCCGCTCTCAGCTGCTCTACAAAACCCTCCATCGCTGCCATGCTGTGTATCAGGAAGGGGAAGGTGGAGAGCGGGAGGTGTGCTTCTAATCTCGTCCTCCACCGCTCTCAAACTGACGTCACTTCCCCTTCCTACATCTCCTACACTTTTCTTCCTACGGCCCCTCCCCTTCTCTAAAAGGAGAAGTGTAACCCTTGCAGAGACAGGCAGATGTGCAGTCCAGCACTGTCATGCCGTCCCTGCGCTTAAGGTCCCCTTGGCTCCGTGACTCTCTTTTCCAGCTCTGTTGAGGGGGTCTTCTACTCTTCAACTGTGTTGGCTGTTGCATGCTGTGTTATGATGATTGTAAAGTTCAGAACATTTTCTTAATTCATTAATGTGGCGCTTTCATCTCTTCTTTACACTTTAGCAATCGGTATCTGACAGTGTTTGTGACACTTGAACAGCACATCTTGAGTCCACTTTGAAATCTTTGCCTGACCTTGCTGATGCAGTATAACAACTACCTTGTGTCTTGCCATTGTGTATACAAGTACATATTTGGGGGGCACACCATACAATGCATTTAAATTCAAGATGGTGCTGCTGTAAGACCTATAAACAGTACAAAATATTTTACAGCGCACACATACAAGAATGACATTTCCTGCAGGGCTAGTTAAAAACACCTGAACACCTGAACATATTCAAAAAATACGGGGGTTTGGTCACACTATATGGTCATATAGTGCTAAGCCCACTTACTGCGACAAAGTACCCCGAATTAGTGGGTCCTACACTAGTAATAGAATGGAAGATCCTCTGTCTCAACCATGGGAGCTAAACTCCTCTATGTGGGAGAACTGAAAGGGATACATCCTAATCACTGGTGGCCACTAAATAGGAGGTAATGAGGAGGGGGAGGGGTGCTCCAGCCCAAAAACCTGGTCAGGGCCTATTACAACATACAAGTACATATTTGGGGGGCACACCATACAATGCATTTAAATTCAAGATGGTGCTGCTGTAAGATATTTTGTACTGTTTAAAGGTCTTACAGCAGCACCATCTTGAATTTAAATGCATTGTATGGTGTGCCCCCCAAATATGTACTTGTATGTTGTAATAGGCCCTGACCAGGTTTTTGGGCTGGAGCACCCCTCCCCCTCCTCATTACCTCCTATTTAGTGGCCACCAGTGATTAGGATGTATCCCTTTCAGTTCTCCCACATAGAGGAGTTTAGCTCCCATGGTTGAGACAGAGGATCTTCCATTCTATTACTAGTGTAGGACCCACTAATTCGGGGTACTTTGTCGCAGTAAGTGGGCTTAGCACTATATGACCATATAGTGTGACCAAACCCCCGTATTTTTTGAATATGTTCAGGTGTTCAGGTGTTTTTAACTAGCCCTGCAGGAAATGTCATTCTTGTATGTGTGCGCTGTAAAATATTTTGTATTGCCATTGTGTATGACTTGTAGCAACTTTGGCTGTTTTTCACAGAGGTTTAAGCCTCTTACAGTTTCAGTTAGTAACTGTCTTTCAACCTACAAATTAAATAGATGGCCATTAATACCCATTTGGTATAATACATTAATCACACACCTGACTCCAATTCTACAAAATCCCTGACTTTGTGCAAGTGTACAAAGTGTTCAAGTGTAAGAATTGATGATGGTTGGAAGCCAAAGGGTAGTCACACTAAATATTGATTTGATTTCGATTTTTCTTCCATTCACTCACTGCATTTTGTAAAATTATAAAAATAAACAAATTAAGAAGAGAACTTTAAGATTTAGAATTTATACTCACCTAGGTGGATGCAGCATTGATCTGATGCTGCATCTGTCCCCCGCCGGCTCTGCACTTTAAACTGATGGATCAAACACCGCTGATCACTCAGTTCTCTTCTCTTTGCTCTGAGCAGAGAGTCGTGACTGTCAGGAGCGCTGGGCTGTGAAGGGGGTAGGAGGGGCTGGCGAATTGCTGAGAGCCTGAGCCAGGTGCTGATCCAGGCTTCTGGGCAGGTTTTGACCCTGATCTGGCTGAGTGAAGTCAGCCTGCTGTCTGCTGAAAACGGGTCACAGGAGTGTAGAATGAACTGCGCTCCTGTGATCCGTATGGCCAAAACTTCACCTTTCTGAAAGCATCCTTCTTTTTACAGCATTTCCTCACACCTGCCTATAAGTTTTGCACAGTAATATGTGTGTGTGTGTGTGTATATATATATGGGCCCCCCCCCCCTTTTTTTTCTTACTTGAACACGATCGTTCCAATGACGAGCACAAGCCAAACAGTTACAGCCCTTGTCTCTGGCCATTGGCTCCTGCTGCGGTCAATCAAATCCAGTGACACGGGAGTCGGGGGGGCCGGGCCGGGCGCCGCTGTCTGTGTCAATGGACGCAGCAGCAGGACACAGGAGTGCGCCCCCATGGAATGCGGCTCTCCGTGGGGGGGGGCACTCGATGAAGAGGAGGAGCCAAGAGCACCGCCGGGGTACCCCAGAAAAGGAGGATCAAAAACCTTGCACAGAGCAGGTAAGTATGACACGTTTGTTATTAAGAAAAAACAAACAAAAAAAAAACAACTAACCTTTACAATCACTTTAAAGCATTTGTAACCCTAGAACAAAATAAAATCCTGTTCCTTTAACCACTTAAGGACAGAGCCTCGTTTTGAGATTTGGTGTTTACAAGTTAAAAATCAGTTTTTTTTTGCTAGAAATTACTTAGAACCCCCAAACATTATATATATTTTTTTCTGACGCCCTAGAGAATAAAATGGCATCGTTGCAATACTTTCTGTCACACCGTATTTGTGCAGCTGTCTTACAAGCTCACTTTTTTTTGGAAAAAAATACACTTTTTTGAATTAAAAAAATAAGACAACAGTAAAGTTAGACCAATTATTTTTATATTGTGAAAGATAATGTTATGCCGAGTAAATTGATACCCAACATGTCACGCTTCAAAATTGCGCCCGCACGTGGAATGGCGACAAACTTTTACCCTTAAAAATCTCCATAGGCGATGTTTAAAAAAATTCTACAGGTTGCATGTTTTGAGTTACAGAGGTGGTCTAGGGCTAGAATTATTGCTCTCGTTCTAAAGATCGTGGTGATACACATGTGTGGTTTGAACACCGTTTTCATATGCGGGTGCTGCTCACATATGCATTTACTTCTGCATGCAAGCTCGTCGGAACGGGGTGCGTTAAAATTATTTATTTTTTTCAATTGTTTTACACTGTTCTTTTTTTAAAAAAAAATTGTGTCACTTTTATTCGACTTACATGTAAACATCCCTTGTAATAGAAAAAAAAGCATGACAAGACCTCTTAAATATGAGATCTGGGGTTAAAAAGACCTCAGATCTCATATTTACACTAAAATGCAATAAAAAAAAAAAATAAATGTTAATTTAACCGCTTCAATACCAAGCACTTATGCACCTTCCTGCCCAGACCAGTTTTTAGCTTTCGGCGCTCTCACATTTTGAATGACAATTACTCAGTCATGCTACACTGTATCCAAACAAAATTTTTATCATTTTTTTCTTACAAATAGAGCTTTTTTTTGGTGGTATTTAATCACTACTGGGTTTTTTATTTTTTGTGATATAAGCGAAAAAACTGCAAACATTTTGAAAAAAGAATCACTTTTTTTTGTTTCTATTGTAAAATTTTGAAAAATAAGTCATTTTTCTTCATACATTTGGGCCAAAATTTATACTGCTACATATCTTTGGTAAAAATAACCCAAATTAACGGATATTTTTTAGTCTGTGTGAAAGTTAGAGTCTACAAGCTATGGTGCCAATCACTGAAAATTGATCTGATCACACCTGATATACTGATAGCCTATCTCTTTTATTGAGACCCTAACAAGCCAGGAAATAAAAATACCCCCCAAATGACTCATTTTTCAAAAGCAGACAGTCCAATATATTTACTAAGAGGCATGGTGAACCGCAAAAATTTGTCTCTCTTTGAGAGACAAATTGGCCCCTGGGGCCATTGAACCACCAGTCCTGTATGAAAATAGAATATTTAACATACTGACAGGTTTTTATGCCTGTGGACGATGCCCACCATGCAAATAGGCTAAGGGTAATGTTAAAAAACGTAAAGAATTTGTCGCCACGGCAACAAAGAAAGTTTATCAAATTAAGGATTTTATAACATGTTCTACATCAGGGGTAGTGTATACCATGGAGTGCGATTGTGGCCTCCAATATGTAGGGAGAACCTCCAGACCTCTGCATATACGAATCAGGGAACATGTGACTAATATCAAAAAAGGTCTGGTCACAGACAACGTCTCCAAACATTTTAAATTAGGTCACGGTCACCACCCAGCACAATTAAAATTCTGGGGGGGTTGAAAAAGTGACCCCGCACTGAAGGGGGGGGGATTTCATCCGGCAATTGAGCGGCTGGGAGTCTTTCATAGGAGACCCAGGTGGGAGTACCCACGGGGCTCAATGTCAAATTCGATTTAAATTGTTTTATTTCAGATCGATAATTAATTTCCCCCTGTGTCCTATTATACTATAATTTTAAGGAACATTTTTATTGTAAAGTATATACTCATACAAGAGTTATTTATTACGTCTGGGTTGTTAATACACGTTTGATGATCGAAAGGTGTTGATATACTGCACTAGGGTCAAAAAGGTGGTTGCGATGCTGTCGTTTTTTAATCAGTTAAGGACTGTCTAGTCCTTTTTTCCTTTTTTATTCCTTTTATTAATTTTTCACATGGATAACAATAACATAGTTTAGTTATCCATCTAATTATCCCGGGTATAGAACCTGCAGGTGAGGGTTTAGACTTTAGCCATCTATAGCTGCATATATTCCCAGGCCCTTTAACTATCTCAGAGAGTGGGTCGTTTATGGGCGCTCTGTGGCTTATTTTATCTGTCTCCTTGGGAATGGCTCCATAGGGAGGGCTGGTTGGTGAGGGCGGAGTCTCTCCCCCATATGCGTTCCAGCTACTGCCTATAATGTGTGTAGGTCACATGTCCGGGCGTCATGCCGTCAATGACGTCACGGCTGTTATGGTAATCTGTAAGGGTAAATAGGAAGTATCTCCCTGATCTGTCGGGTCACGTGGCCGGGCATCATGCCGTCGATGACGTCACAGCTGCTATAGCAACCTGATCCTAACAATAGGAAGTGATTCCTTAACCTCTGAGTGGCCTTAAGTGATTGGACGGCTTTCGCTGGAGCTTGATTACCCATGTGAATGTAATTAGTGGCTTTATATATATATATTCATTTGGCGTTTGGGACTCGACTACCGCTGAGGAAGTCCCATTTAGGACGATACGTGTGCGGGAGTACCCCAGGACGTCACTGCAGCCACCTTATATGCCTTATGATTTGTATTATACCATCCATCCCAGCACTAGGGTTATAGTGCTATATTTGTGAGTACCTGTCGTTTTTAATAAAGGAAGTTATTTTTTAGCCACACAGTGTGCACTATATATACCTTTTATATTATAGGATACCACTGCTGAAAATGGACAAACAACTGAGTGCGGTCTCATAAAAGGGTGTGATTATTTACCTTATCCATCTGCCTACCTGAGCTTCCATCCATGACCACTGAGAGTGGTGAATGCCTGCTTTGACCTACCGGTTAGTTCAGGGGTCTATTAACTGAGGTGAGCATTTCGGCTAGCTGGTGGTGGAATCACGGATTGCGTTGCACCTTATGAACATTTATGAACACTCTTATCACCGTAGAGGAGATTGATTGCTTTCTATCTACCCTTCTATTTTTCACTTAAGTGCACTCTTAAATGTTTTTTTCATCATGAGCAATTTGCCAGTTTGCTGGTAGTTTTTTTTAGCTCTGCACTGTTATTTTATTCATTAGTTTTTTTGAAGTTGTAATTTTTTCCCACAATTCTTAGGAAATTGAAGACATTTTTTTTTTTTACACAAACTTGTCATATTAACAGGTTATTTCTTTCACACAGCATATGCATAATTGCAAATACACCCCAAAATACATTCTGCTACTCCTCCTGAGTATGGCGATACCACATGTGTGAGATTTTTACAAAGCCTGCACACATACAGAGGTTCAACACTGAATTAGTACCTTCAGGCGTTCTACGAGCATAAATTGCAATCTAATTTCTCAACCACCTATTACACTTTTGAAGGCCCTGGAGCACCAGGACAATGGAATTGACCACAAAATGACCCCATTTTGGAAAGCTAACACCCCAACGTATAATCTATGAGGCATAATGAGTCTTTTGAACGGTTCATTTTTTTCCAGAAGTTTTTGGCAAATGTGGAAAAAAAAATTAACACTTCTTTTTTTTTTTTTTTTTTTTTTTTTTACACAAAGCTGTCCATTTATAGGATACTTCTAACACATAGCATGTACATAACAAAAATGAGTATGGATATACCACGTTTCAGACTTTTTCACAGCCTGGCCACATACAGAGGCCCAGCATCAAAGCAGCACCTCCAGGCATTCTAGCAGCATAAATTACACATATAATTTTCTGACTACCGATTACAATTTTGAAGGCCCTTCATATTTCTAACACATAGCAGGTACATACCAAATAACAAAAGATTACCTGTGGTTTTAGAAGTGCAGTGGTCCACAGAGGAGAGCATCGGTCCAGGCAGCAGGCAGGGATGTGGTCAGCGACAGCAAAAGCAATCATCCAGGCAGCAGGCAGGAATACTGTCCATAGTTCATACATAGAGATACTGTCAGCACAGCCAAAGCATTGGTCCAGGTAGCAGGCAGAGGTGTCCAGGCCAAAATACTGTCCATAGTCAGTAGAGGCATCAGGCAGATATGGTATATAAGATATATGGTCAACACAGCCAAAGTATTGGTTCAAGCAGCAGGAAGAAACACGGTCCACAATGTCCTGGGTCTTTACAGGCAGCAATATGGTCAGCACAGCCAAAGTATTGGTCCAGGCAGCAGGAAGGATCATCAAGCTTAGGGCCAGGGGGTCAGGGATAGAGGCTTCTCCTACCCAAATCTCTTTGAAGCCTCTAGGCAATCGGACCCTGTTCTGGAAGCACAGAAAATGAAAAACTGATTTTCTCTACTCAGAACGCTATTCTGAAGCCCCTCACATATGTCAGACCCCTGTGTACTAAAGTAGCACGGCAAAAGATCAGTCCAAGTGGCAGGCAAAAACATGGTTGATTAACAGGCTGAGGTCCGGTGCACATGGAAGTCAGAAACGTGGTTTAAAACGGCAGGCAGAGGCATCGCCGGTAAACAGGCTGAGGTTGGTGCATGTGGAAGTCAGAAACGTGTTTTAAATCAGCAGGGAAAGACATCATCGGTAAACAGGCCAGGGTCAGTTAATTAACATGGAAGGTAGAAACATGGTAGCAGGCAAATGATCCACACAGGTATCTGAAATGGGGAAATGGCAGTCTGTTAATAATAAGGAGATTATTATCTATTATCTATTAACTATTATCTAATGGATGTCTGATAATTTTTGAAGCAATCTCCGATGCACAGGCCAGGTTGGGAGGGACATTGGGGACAATAATAGCTGGTATCTCTTCTAACTCCTCCTCTGTTGCATACACGGCATTTCTTTTGGCGTCTTCTTCCAGATTTTGTGGGGGGGGGAATGTTATAGGGAAAATGTTGTTCGTGAAGTTGATTCACACTATCAGAGCAAATGCTTCCTGGGGTGGGACCTTGTTGGTAAATCAGGGTAGTGACGATTTCTTCAATATACTTGAGGTAGGTGATTTGTTGGTTTTCAGTTGATATTTTGAAGCAGACAAACGAATGAAACGGAGCCATATGAATTCAATGAAATGCAACTTTCTTATACCAATAAGAGGTTGACAAATAAGGTTGTAGCATCTGATCGTTTAAATTCACCCCCTCCCCCATGTACAGATTGTAGTCATGGACACGTTCAGGCTTTACAACAACATCTTCTCTGGATCTCCATCAAGGTGTCATTGTGGATGGTAGAGAGGATGTGGACATCTTTCTTGTCCTTCCACTTCATGGCCAACACCTCCTCGTACCTCGTGAATGCAGATTCCCTGTTTTGCAATTTTTTTGTTAACATATTTTGTGGGAAGCCCTATTTTTTTTTTTTTAAGGTACCGCAGGCCAGGTTTTGTTTACTGTAAAGGTGATGAAAAAGGGGCAGGCTGGTATAATGGTTGTTGACATATAGTGGTATCCTTTTTCTAACAGGGGGTAGGTCAGCTCCCAGACAATTTTCCCACTGGTTCCAATATATGTGGTGCATTCACGGGGCTGGAGCTTGGAGTCTTTGCCTTCATAAATACGGAATGTGAAGACGTATCCAGTGGCTTGATCACACAATTTTTTAAATTTCAACCTATACCTGGCTCTCTTACTTGGGATATACTGCTTGAAGCGCAGTCAGCCAGTAAAATGTATTAGGGATTCGTCCAACAAAATGTAAAGTCTGGGATAAAAACTTTAGCAAATTGCTGGGAAAAGGAATTGATTAGGGGGCATATCTTGTACAATTTGTTGTGGTTGGGATGATCTCGGGAAGGTCACTGCGAATTATCGTTGAAGTGTAGAAAACGCATAATCATGTCGTAGTGTGTCCTGGATATGACAGCAGAATATATCGGCATATGGTGGATGGGGTTGGTGGACCAATAGGCATGGAGTTTGTTCTTTTTTGTAAGCCCCATATTGAACGTAAGGCCCAAAAACAATTTA
This sequence comes from Aquarana catesbeiana, assembly GCF_042186555.1. NCBI lineage: Eukaryota > Metazoa > Chordata > Amphibia > Anura > Ranidae > Aquarana > Aquarana catesbeiana. The sequence continues at coordinate 296,785,159 of NC_133332.1, read as the reverse complement.
AATTCATCCTGTGTGAGAGGTTGCCACTGGAACATGCGGGCGTAGGATGAATTGGGGTTGGCAGCAATAAATTGGGATGCATACAGATTGGTTTGGTCCACCATATTCTGCAGCAAATGTTGTGGGAAAAGTAAATAAAAATAATCAAATTGGGAAAAATTTGTAGTGTTGGGCTGCACACCTGGCTGTGCGGTGAAAGGGGGGATTATAGCAGATCCTGAGTTGGCAGGCAATTTCATTGGCTGTTTACCCTAATCAGGGAAGCGCTGTGTCCAAGGGACACGCGCCCACATGACCGGTCGTTACTCTGAAGCGAAGAGACATCTTGTTTTGGTATACTGGTTGAATGGTGGTATCCAATAGAGTCAATCAAGGGATCTGCCTATATGATAAACATAATATAGACGGATCCCTTGAGAACGAGCAGGAAACACGTTGGGATAGACCTACGGGCTGACATCATTGCCGCCGCATCTTTGTGGTAGAAGTGGTGGCTGGTTATGTACAGTTCTGGCCTTATTTGTTTTTATGCTGCAGCTTTGGTACTCAATTTAAAGTCCAATAGATTACTACACTATATGAGCATCACTTGGGTTCCTATGGGTGAGCTTCTTTTGTACAGTGCCTGACTCTATTGGACACCACCATTCAACCAGTATACCAGAGCAAGATGTCTCTTAGCTTCAGAGTAACGATCTAAGGTGTATCGTGATTTGCCATCTGGCGATTGTATAGATTAAGAAAGGCTCGTCACAACCGTGCACCTCCACCAAACACATTGGATGATGTTTATTTAATATAAATAAAAAATCTTGCGAGCTACACTAAACAAGCCCTAAGCTACAATTAGCTTCAGGTGTGATTAAAACAATCCGTGTGAAGGTGAATCAAGTGCCTATAGACAGCTGCTATGCATCAATCACAATCCTGTAATGTGTTTAAAAACCTGTATAAAAATAGCAAAGAGAATGCAGCGCTGTGCAATAATAGCCTTAATGATAAAAAAAGTACTATTACAATATCATCAATACTAAAAAAGAGAATTGAATATAAAATATGGTAACAAAAATTAGTAAATCAAGCTAGCTCACAGTGAAAATCAATCAAGTTCACAGTGAAAAAAAATCCTTCCATCCTTGCAATAACATCAATACTAATTATACAAAAAGAGAGATGAATCTAAAATATGATGCTACAAAAATTGGTTAACCACTTCCTGCCCGGCCTATAGCAGATTGACGGCCGGGAAGTGGTTCTGTTATCCTGACTGGGCGTCATATGACGTCCAGCAGGATAACATGGGGGCGCACAGCGCAGCGATCGTGAGTGCGGCGTCTCCGATCGTGATAAGAAGCCTTTCTCTGAGACTTCTTACCACGTGATCAGCTGTGACCAATCACAGCTGATCATCGCGTAAACCAGGAAGTGCCGGTAAACATTTTATGACAAAGTAAGAAATACTTTTTTTTTTCAAAAATGTTGGTCTTTTTTAGTTTGTTTAGCAAAAAATAAAAACCCCAGAGGTGATCAAATACCACCAAAAGAAAGCTTTATTTGTGGGAAGAAAATGATAAAAAATTAGTCTAGGTACAGTGTTGCATGACCATGTAATTGTCATTTAAAGTGCGACAGCGCTGAAAGCTGAAAATTGTCCTGGGCAGCAATGGCCGAAAGTGCCTGGTATTGAAGTGGTTAATCAAGCAAGTTCACAGTGAAAAAAATCTGATCCCCCTGAGGAAGACATGTGATTAGCCCTGTGTCGTCACATGTAGGGGAGGGGCCAGGATAGTGAAGGAGACAGTTTCATGCTTGTTTTAGCAGATTACTAGCACACATAGGATTTGAAGCTACCTGGAAGAGGTTTTTTGCTACTTTATGCTGTGTATAGTTTGGTACGCTGGAAGCGCCATTAAAATGTGAGTACACTGATGTTCTTTTTTTTAAATTAAACTTACAAACAAACGATAATACACTGTCCAGCCTTTTTCTTATTTTAACATTGAGGATATCCTCTGTGGATGTAAACGTGGGATCCTGCTGAAATCTTCTTAACTCAGAGCCCAGGAGTGGTTCAACAGCTAATGTGGACCAAACTTAGTTGTGCGGTCACACGGGGTGGGGGCACGTGTGCAAAGTCACGTGTGCAAAGTCACCTTCTTATTGAACAGGATTTTTCTTCACAAGTAACTTTATTGAGTATTATTTCACTATGCACTTTAATATTTGAGGATTTGGAGATCACTTTTATCAGCGGCGGGAGAGGCCCCCCCTCACGCCGCTCTCCGGTGCCCTCTGCCGCTCACTGGAGCCGTTGGTAGCGGCGAAGGCGATTGGATCCTTCTCCTTCCTGGGTATGGAGACGAGTGAGGGGAAGATGGCCCCCACCCATCTCCATACCATTGCAGGGTGGAAGCAACGTCAAAACGTCAGTTCCACCCATAGCTCTTAAAGGGCCGTTTTTTCTTTTTTGTTTTTTTTTTTCAAATGACAACATTTTGATTTATTTTTTCAAAAAAGGTTATAGGGTATTCCTGCGCTATCGTGAGACGGGGTGAGGGAGAAAAGGAGAAGCCCAAATCAAAGTGGAATAAGGAAAAGCAGCCTACACCGAGTAGGGTACAGCCTGTCCCTGGCTAAAATAAGAATGAGTAAAAAAAAGTGGTGCTGCGCTAATCCTTTGGATGAACAATGGTTATACGTGTGATAACTCAGTGGTGGTGGGTGTCTCCAAAAAAAAATAAATAAAAATAAAAATATATAACAGTAAAACAATACCTAAATGTGACACTGTAGTAAAGATATATAGTAGTGATATGTCTACTCTCAGAGTATAACTATATGCCTATCATACAGGTACTCTACTGGTTATAGCAATAAAACACACAAGATTTGTGAAAAGTGATTGGTGCTTATAAATACATCCTAATGCACGAAATATATAAAAAATAATATAAAGAATAACAGCTAGCTATAGGTGTAACCAGTCTCTGACCGGACTGGCATACGCCTGGTGTGACTCAACACACTCCCAGGTGTATATATACAAAGTGAATCGTGCTTATAGTGCATAACATAGGGTGACAGTCTTAATATGGCTGAGTGATATAAAGTTCATACATATGCATGCAAATAACACATGCAAAATAATATTGCTCCACTTGGAAAATGATCAATTATTTAAAGTCCACAAAGTATGAGTGATCCACTTGGTGCTAAGTATATGTGACGGTAGTGGTAAATCTTCATGCAGCACAGCACACACTAGTGGGCAGTGGCCCCTTACCTGAAGGTAGACAGACTATGTGCTTTGGATTCAGAGTTGTACGCTTGCCATACAATATTACACCATTGTGGGCTTCCTTTTCTGATTTATCTGGGTGACCCCGGGACACTACTTGAAGGATTAGACGCCCTTATAGGAGAGAGACCAGGATAGGACTGCATCTCCACCATCCCCCACAGCTGGTTGATTCCACGGTCTCTACAACGAAAGGTTGCCATGCCTTAAAGTGGCTAAATGCGAGTACCCCATTACCTTCAGGTAAGGGGCCACTGCCCACTAGTGTGTGCTGTGCTGCATGAAGATTTACCACTACCGTCACATATACTTAGCACCAAGTGGATCACTCATACTTTGTGGACTTTGAATAATTGATCATTTTCCAAGTGGAGCACTATTATTTTGCATGTGTTATTTGCATGCATATGTATGAACTTTATATCACTCAGCCATATTAAGACTGTCACTCTATGTTATGCACTATAAGCACGATTCACTTTGTATATATACACCTGGGAGTGTGTTGAGTCACACCAGGCGTATGCCAGCCCGGTCAGAGACTGGTTACGCCTATAGCTAGCTGTTATTCTTTATATTATTTTTTATATATTTCGTGTATTAGGATGTATTTATAAGCATCAGTCACTTTTCACAAATCTCGTGTGTTTTATTGCTATAACCAGTAGAATACCTGTATGATAGGCATATAGTTCTACTCTGCGAGTAGACATATCACTACTATATATCTTTACTACAGTGTCACATTTAGGTATTGTTTTACTGTTATATATTTTTATTTTTATTTATTTATTTTTGGAGACACCCACCACCACTGAGTTATCACACGTATAACCATTGTTCATCCAAAGGATTAGCGCAGCACCACTTTTTTACTCATTCTTGATTTATTTTTTATTGCATTTTAGTGTATTTTAGCTAACTTTACTTTTTCCTTATTTTTTAATTAAAAAAAGTGCATTTTTTCCAAAAAAAGTGCGCTTGTAAGACCGCTGTGCAAATACAGTGTGACAGAAAGTATTGCAATGACAGCCATTTTATTCTCTAGGGTGTTAGGAAAAAAAAGTATAATGTTTGGGTGTTCTAAGTAATTTTCTAGCAAAAAGACCTGTTTTTGACTTGTAAACAACAAATCTCAGAAAGAGGCTCGGTCCTTAACCGCTTCCCGACCAACCGCCACAGTTATACTGCGGCAGGTTGGCTCCCCTGCATGAGCCATCCTAGCTATACGTCAGCTCGTGGGGTTGGGATAGCAGGCGCACACGTGCCCGCTGCACAGCGGGGGTGGCGATGCTCGTGGCAGACGGTCGCGATGACCGCCGGCCACGAACGATCGTGAGCAGGAGACACAGAACAGGGACAAGTGTGTGTAAACACACACTTCCCTGTTCTGACAGGAGTGACAGATCATGTGTTCCTATTAGCTAGGAACCACGATCCGTCACTTCCTCTAGTCCAGGGATATGCAATTAGCGGACCTCCAGCTGTTGCAGAACTACAAGTCCCATGAGGCATAGCAAGACTATGACAGCCACAAGCATGACACCCAGAGGCAGAGACATGATGGAACTTGTAGTTTTGCAACAGCTGGAGGTCCGCTAATTGCATATCCCTGCTCTAGTCAGTCCCCTCCCCCTTCAGTTAGAATCACTTCCCAGGGAACACAGTTAACCCCTTGATCGCCCCCTAGTGTTAACCCCTTCACTGCCAGTGGCATTTTTACAGTAATCAATGCATTTTTATAGCACTGATCGCTGTATTAATGCCAATGGTCCCAAAAATGTGTCAAAATTGTCCTTTGTGTCCGCCATAATGTCGCAGTCACGATAAAAATCACAGATCGCCGCCATTACTAGTTAAAAAAAAATGATAATAAAAATGCTATAAATCTATCCCCTATTTTGTAGACGCTATAACTTTTGCGCAAACCAGTCAATATACGCTTATTGCATTTTTTTCCCCAAAAATATGTAGAAGAATACATATAGGCCTAAACTGAGAAAAAAATTGCTTTTAAAAAAAAAAAAAAATGGGGATAATTATTAGAGCAAAAAGTACAAAATAATGCGTTTTTTTCAAAACTGACTTTTTTTTTTTTGTTTATAGTGCAAAAAATAAATACCACACAGGCGATCAAATACCACCAAAAGAAAGCTCTATTTGTCGGGAAGAAAAAGGACGTCAATTTTGTTTGGGTGCAACGTCGCACGATTGCGCAATTGGAAGTTAAAGCAACACAGTGCTGAATCGCAAAAAGTGCTCTGGTCAGGAAGGGGGTAAATTCTTCCGGGGTTGAAGTGGTTAATGCTGGACTTTTTCCACTTTCTGGTGAGTGGTTAGATATATCACACACATTGTTGGAATTATTTTAGTACACAAAGAAGATTTTTTTAAGTCAAGACAGGGATTTATATGTTGGGACTGTATTTATATCATAAGACTGTTGTTTACTAATCACAGGAAGTGCTGCACACCCCCTGTTTCCATATTTTTGTCCCACCCTTGTATATACTGTATAGTGTATCTACATCCAAAAACAAAAAATGTAACAAATGTAACAAAAAATGTAACATATTGTAGCTTACCAGTCCTTTGAAGTGGCAGCTGCATTCATTTTCATCATGCTTGTCATTCCTCTATTTTCACCTAATGATTTTACCAGTAACCCAATTCCAGCTCTAGGCTGGCAATGCTTGCATCAGGGCTAAGGGGCTCTTGTGAGCAGTACTGAGGCAGGGTGCTGGGATATTTCCAGAAGCTATGTAGAACACCCCGCCGGCTCATCCCACCTGCCATAATCTTCCTATATTACATAGAGAAGCACAGAGTCTTAGTGAGGACTAGACATGTGCAAATTGTTTTGTTACAAATTTGTTTGCAGACGAAATCCGGCATATTCATTCGGAAGCATTCGAATGAATGAAAGACTCTTGATGAATGCATACGAAAACAAATTTTCAGAAAGAACGGAAACCCGAAAGAACGAAATTCCGAAAGAACGAAAAACGATTCGACCTACGAGTTTAATGAATCGATTATATTCGGATAATTTTGTTTTTCGTATTTTCTATTATAATTAACCACTTACAGACCGGAAGATTTGCCCCCTTCCTGACCAGGCGATACGGCACTGCGTTGCTTTAACTGACAATGGCGCGGTCACATGACGTTGCAACCCAAACAAAACTGACGTCCTTTTTTTCCCACAAATAGAGCTTAAAACTGTAGTTTTAACTTTTTGCTATAATAAATATCCCAAAAAAGAAAAATCTTCATCAGTTCAGGCCAATATGTATTCTTCTACATATTTCTGTTAAAAATAAAATTTCAATAAGCGTATATTTATTGGTTTGCGCAAAAGTTATAGCATCTACAAAATAGGGAATATTATAAATTATTTTTTTATATATTTTTTTTTACTAGTAATGTCGGGGATCAGAGATTTTTAGCAGGACTGCGACATTGCGACGGACAGATCAGACACTTTTTAGGTACCACTGACAGTTATATAGTGATCAGTGCTAAAAAAAAAATGCACTGATTATTGTATAAATGACACTGGCAAGGAAGGGGTTAACACTAGGGGGCGATCGAGGGGTTAAATGTGTTTCTTGGGGGGGGTGGGGGTTCTAACTGTGGGGAGAGGAGACTGACTGGGAGTACAGAGAGAGCGCTGTTCCTGATCACTAGGAATAGATTCCTGTTCTGTCAGGGGAGGAGAGAGTGATGATGATCGTCTGTTTGTTTACATTGACAGATCCCCGTTCTGCCTCTCTGTGGAGTGATCGCGGGTGGCCGGCG